>NC_143523.1:53960216-54132716 GCF_031878675.1 Megascapheus bottae
TACACATAGATCCTGAGGAAGTGAAGTTGTTACTTTGTCACTAATAGACTCATGTAAATGGCATAATCCCTCTTTGTGGAAGCAGAACAAATTCCACCCTGCACCCCAATATACTGAGATTGGAAAGGCAGGAAATTTGAATATAGCCAACTAGAGGAAGAATGGAAAATTCTGCATGGTGATCAGACATCTTCTGGAAATCAAATTATTTCCTTAATCTACCAGGGATCATTTCTATATTAAAGAGCTTGGGGGCTTAGTGAATAGTCTTTGTTTCAAGAGGCACCAGGATATAGGTCATAGTCAAGGTCAGCAGGAAAGCTGAGTTACCAATTCCTGCAAGAGTTTGACAAGGGCAGAGCCAACTCGGTGCTAACCACCACAAGGTTTTCAGGGACATAGCCAAAGTGCTTCCATCCACAACAGAGTCCTTTGTCCCTTTGCCTATATGCCAGGAGGAATTTGCTTAAATATTCTTTGATTTTTTTTCCAGCAGTTAAAATCCAGATCCATAGATCTTAGATGAAAAGAGCAAGTGGTTAAATCTGCCTTCCTCTGGTTTCCCAGAATATTTATTTCAAGCAGAACACAACTGATCATTTTTTTCCCATGAGATTGGCCTCTTGGTTCCCAGGTTTTCATTGGTGAAGCATTGCCCATTCACATCTCTGGCCCATTTGTTTCTGCTGCAAATTTCCTAGAGACTTACGAAGGTGATGTTCATAGATTTCTCATTTATGTTGTTTTCTCGTGCATAACGATGATCTGTCGGCTTTTATTTCCTTTAACGACCCTCTGAATGGGGAAATGTTCCCTTGTCATGTCACACGTCTGATCTGGCCTGATTTCAGAAATTGAAATGCCTTGCATGTGATGAGTTAAAAAAGGTTACTCTCTACCCTTTTGCCTGCTGGCAGCAAACCCAATACAAAGGGGGAAGGCATCAGGAGAGGTAGATTGGAGCAGGGTGATAATGAGAATCTTGGAATCAGGTAGACAAAGATCTGATTAATAGCTCTGCCATCTTCTAAATGTATGGCCTCGAGCAAACCAATTCAGTGCTTTGTACCTCAATCTGCTCAATTGTTAACACCTATGGGCACTGTAAGATCATAATAAAGATTGTGATTTATTACCATATCATTAATAATATGAGGCTTCAAGAGTTGTATATCCAATGGTTGTATATCCATCCTGGCTTCTTGAAGATGGACAGACATTTCCAAAATATGAAGGGTATTTAAAGTAATATGCTACAGTCATTACTATATTATTTGTGTTGGTCCTGGGACTTGAATTCAGTTCCTGAACACTTTCTCTTAGCTTTCTCTTTGCTGAAGGCTAGGTTTTTTACCATTTAAGCCACAACTTCATTTCTGCCCTTTTGCTGGTTAACTGGAGATAAGGTTCTCCATAGACTGAATAGCCCAGCCTGGATTCAGACTATGATCCTTAGATCTCAGCTCCCAAGTTACTAGCATTACAGGTGTGACCTACCAGTCACACCTGTATTGGCTAGGTTCAGAGTCTTACTATAGTAAAAAAAAAAGATAGATAGATAGATAGATAGATAGATAGATAGATAGATAGATAATAAATAGATAGACAGACAGACAAATAGATCGACCTATATGTATGTGTGTATGTTAATTCGTTTAGCTCTCTCTCCTGAAGATAGTAGACTAATCAAATGTATCTCATTTACACTACAATCCCAAGAACCGGTAAAAAAAAATTTATTAAGCTGTTGTAAATGTAATTGTGTAAAGAGACTGGGTCAAGGAGAGTTGCTATTGTGGGAACAGTTGAATCCAGACTGGATGATGTCTTCTTCCTAGTGAAAGGACATGAACTCTGAGGAGAGGTCACAGTGGTAACCAGGTAATAATGGCTCATACTTTAATCCTAACTATTCAAAAAGCTGAGATCTGTAGATCATAGTTTGAAGCTAGCTCGGGCAGGAAAGCCTATGAAAGACTTATCTCCAATAACCACCAAAAAAACGCACAAGTGAAGCAGAGGCTCAAGTGGTAGAGCACTATCTTTGAGTAAAATAGCTAAAGGAAAGCACCCATGCCCTGAATTCAAACTCCAGAACTGGCATACACACACACACACACACACACACACACACACACACACACACACACACACACACACACACACACACATTGATAGGATAGGAGAAGGGAAGAAGGAAGGGAGGGAGTAGGGAGAAGGAAGGAGGGAAGGAAGGAGGGAAGGAAGGAAGGAAGGAAGGAAGGAAGGAAGGAAGGAAGGAAGGAAGGAAGGAAGGAAAGAAGAAAGAAAGGAAGGAAAAAAGGAAGGAAGGAAGAAAGAAAGGAAGGAAGGAAGGAAAGATAGAAAATGGTAACTAAGTAACACTAGAATTCTAACCCTGGTAGAAAAGCAAAGCACTTCCAAGAAATGGAAAGTCAGCCTGCAGAAGGTCACCCTAGATACCAAAATTTCTATAAGGTTCAAGACAAGACAAAAGCTGAGTTCCAAGGAGCTGGATTAGGTCAAGCAAGACTCTGTTCATGTACTACACATAAGGAAACAAAGATGATATGTGCTAGACCTGTGGCTGTTTATGCAATTTAGGATTTAGGATGGAATCATTTTGCTTTTATAAGAGTCTTGGTTAAAAAAATAGTCCTTTGCAGCGAATGATTTTGCCAATGTTTGTATAGTCCTTTAGTACCCAGGGGTCTCCTAGTTCCCAGACTTGCTGCATTTGGAACAAGTCTTTGCAGAGGCTTTCTGACACTAAAAGGACATGTGAGAGTCCTTGCAGAGCCTTAGTATACACATGCAAAACAAGTGCATCACTATTATGACAACAGAAGGAGACAAAAAATCAACCTGCACTCTCATGCACAGGGGACAGAATCAGATGTGGATCAATACCTGCAGAGCAGGTACTAGGTGCTTTACCTCACTTCATGCAAGAATTGTTATGTGCCTATGCATTAGCCTGTTCTGTGCCCATATGTTAGCCTGTGTGCCTCAGGGACTGCCTGCTGGTTTTATAGGAAGCTGAAGTTCTCAACAAGATGGGGATATAAAACTAAGAAGGGTTAATAAAGAGAGGAACAATGGAGATTGGTTAAAAGTTCAATGACTTCCGGGATGTAGTAAGCCCAGCCTAGACCTAAATAGGTTTTTCATTTGCAAAACCCAGTGAAGAGGAATTTATCTTCTTTTTTTGTTAATGCTCTGCATAGGGACTACCCCTGCTGGGCACATCTGCAGGCATCAAGAGACAGCTGCCCTGTGAAGCTTAATAATAGGAGGATGGATGGTAATCTTGTCATTGCTGTCTGAGCTCCCATTAGAATTGACGAGGATTATTTCCTTCCAGCCACTGAGTCATCCAAGGAGGCCCTTCCTCCCTTGATGCGGTAGACAGCTTTGCCTGGCAGAGCAGCCTAAACGAGAGGTCCATTGAGGGTATTGCTGTGTTGGCAGAGCTTCTAGGAGTCTTCCTTAGGCTCTTCCATCTCTTCCTGTGACAGTCCCTCTGGGGCCAGCCAGATACCATCACTCTGTTATTGGGTCACGTTCTATACAGGGAAACCAAGGGCAATAAAAATAGCACATTGCATTTGAAAAATGTTTTACAATTTCCAAAGTGCTTTTCATACCTGTCTTTTGGCTCGATCCTCAGAATGCACTTCCATATGTGGCTGGGAATATATTCTGCTTGGCAGAAACAAGCATGGCGTAGCAAAATCATCTGCCCAGCATCATCCACAGCAGGCTTTCCAAAGCCTGTCCCAGTGGGCTTTCTTGCTTAGGGCATACCTGGATAGGAATTAGAGGAGGCATTCCCTTTGGTCCAAGCCCTTTCTTTTTTTTTTTTTTTTTTGCCAGTCCTGGGGCTTGAACTCAGGGCCTGAACACTCATTGGGATTTCTCAAGGCTAATGTTCTACCATTTGAACCATAGCACCACTTCCAACTTTTTCTATGTACATGGTACCAAGGAGTTGAACCCAGGTCTCTGTGCATGCTAGGTAAGCACTCTACCATTAGGCCAAACTTCTGGCTCTCAGTCCAGGCCCTTTCAACCCTCCACATCCAATTAAAAGCTGCATTCTAATCAGGGTTTCCTTCTTTCCTTTCTTCCCTTCTTTCTTCCTTCCTTCCTTTCTTTCATCCTTCCTTCCTTCCTTCTTTTTGATTTTTCTTCCTTCTTCCTTTCCCCCTCCCTCCTGACGTTTCTCTCCATTTTATGAAAATAGCATCTTGCTGTGTAAATCCAACTGCTCTTCTTCCTTAGCCTCCTGAATGGTGAGATTACAGTTGTATCACACCATGCTCAGTATTTTGTTTGTGTTCAACATATCCTCGTCAGGCTCACTGTTCTATCCTGGTTCATCTCCTGTCCACTACTTTTACTACCCTCCCCATGCTGTGTAAAGAGTGAGATAGACAGGTGATATCTTTCCTAAATCCCAAAGTTCTAGCTGGAAATGTGGCTCAATTAGCCATTACTTAGCAAGCAAGCCAATGAGGTGGAGGCCCTGAGTTCAAACCCCAGTACTTTAGACATATATCCAACACACACACACACACACACACACACACACACACACACACACACACACACACACCAGTTTAATAAAGAGAGTTAATTTTTTTTTAAAAAAAACAAGACAGGGGGTGGGTGGTGGGTGGAGGGGAGGATGATGGGTACCAAGACATGTGAAAGGGTATCAATGTATGTGAATTAATGCACCTTCTATCTGGCAAATATCATGTAACCCTTTTATTAATTACAATAAAAAATTATAAAAAAAATGCTCAGACATCCCATTTCTGCTCTTGATTTTCTTGTGGCTCCTAAGATCAACGTCCAGGATTTACCTGTTCTACAAGTTCTTCTGCTGGGCTCTTAACTGTCAACAGCACCCCTTTTTCCTGAGTGCTATAAGTATCAGTGCTACTCACCTATGTTCCTTTCCCATTCTGGAGGCTTGTCACCTCAGGGGCTGTGCTTGATAAAACAGCTAGCTGCTATTTACGGTGGCACACTTGGTTCAAAAGCACAATTCCTTTCCTGTTGGCTGCCTCCTCAGTCTTCTCTAGGACCCTTAGGCCTTGTGATTCTGGCAAGAGCCCTCCTAACCCTGACACCAACTCCTGTGTTTCCTGCATACCATTTGTATCTAAAGCTCACTATTCTGATTCCCTAGAAGCCCAGCTTTTTGCCTGTACTTGAGAGTCCCCCCAGGTGTATCTGTGACTTAACTTAGTGCCCTGCTGAGAAAACAAAGCTAGTCCTAATCCTTTGGTTGTAATCAAGTGCCCTGATGTACTTGGTCCACCTCTGTCAGTATCTAGATTCTCATGTCTGAAGATTCCCACACACCTTCATCATCATCATCCAGAATGGACTGACTGATGCCCGGGTGTCTCCATATGGAGACACATGAACTACTCACCACTTAGTACACTGTCCTTACTTATGTCTGACACTGAAATCTCAGTCTACCTAGCCACTAGATTTTCAGGGAAAAAGCTATTCCCTAAGAACCTTATGTGTTCCTCCAACTTCACCTTCTCTAGCAAGAGACTCATTCCTTCCCTAAATGCTCCATTTCATCTTTTAACAGCTCTGGCTGTGTTAATGGTCTTATACAACACATATAAATCTCCATAATGATTGCCCACATTTCCGAGCCTGAAAAGCCCATTTAGCTCCTCTTCCTTCAGCTGTCCACCTCAAAGCATTCCTACCCCGGTACTAGGAAAGCATCAAGCATTATCTTCTTTCATCCTCACTTATTCTGTACTTTGCCTTTAAGGAAAGGGAGACTCGGAAAGCCTGCACAAGCCATTTGGTGTTCCAAAGCTGAGCTTGGTCTTTCCAAGTTATGGAAGCAGACTGAAGTGCTGAGAGCAGGCAAGGGCAAGTCTCTTTAAATGTGTCAGTGTCTGCTCAAAGCTCCAAGGAGGTTTGGAGTAAATGAACTTCCCTACAATAGAATCAGTGGAGAGCAGGCCCTGTGGAACTACAAGCTGAGAGAACTCTGTAGGTGAATCTTCATGAATTAGTGTAGACAAGTTTGGGGGGGGGTTGTAAGAGAGAAATCTTACAAGGTGGGTAAAATGCCTAACCATGAGCGTTAAGGAAGTTCAAGTCTATTTAAAAGAATCAAAAGATCCTGATCAGAATTTGTAAACTTGGGTCAAGATTTCTAGTGCGATATTTTATTCCAGTGTCTGAATGCCTACAACTTTCAGCTTCTCTCCTTTGAACATTCAAGACCTCAGTCATTTGAGCAGTACCATTGTAAAGAAATACGATGGACAATTTATCAATAACCTCCTGCCCTACTAGGTTCTTATGTTTGAAGACCATCTCAAATTCGAGAGATACTGATGTGTTGTTCTCTGAATATCTCTGAGATATTAATGAGTTCAGCTATCAAAATAGGAGCTATCTATAAATGTCTGTTACTCACTGGCTCTTGAACTTTGGATAAATTGCCTAACTTGAATCTCAAGCTTCTCATTTTTACAGTGGGTATAAGAAAATCTCTTTTTTATAGTGGAAAGAGGTGATGATGCATGTAACATTTTAGCAAAGACTGATCTTCCTGTTATAAGCAAAGGCTAAACCTTTCTAGTCTAACCTCATGCCTACATCTGCAGGGTTTCTTCATCACTGTCTCCTGGGGTTACAAATGTTATTTCTGGATTCTCCACTCACATTCTGGCTTCATCCTGTTCCCTACATGTCCTTATGTCTGGCCCTGAGTGTGCTTTTCCTGCTTTATCTAAGTCAGTGTTTTTGTACCTAGAAGTTCCATTATTTCCAACTTCTTTTACAACTTTAGCTTTGACTTTAATCACCTGTCTATGGGCTTGGATTCTGTATTAGGAAGAAAAAGAATGAATGGTTAAGGCAGAACTAGCAGAATAGCTAAAACATTTCCTTCTGTAGGAATATGAACGTTATTATGTCTTAGGTCTTAGGAATTAGGCATGGCGTTTCTTTGTCAAGCAGAAATAATCCTCCTGGATTCTCAGAAATAGTCTGGCCTTGATGAGACCACATGACAGAGAGGAGTTGAGAGTTCCTTAGACACTAGACTATAGCAGAAGAGTAGCCAAGAATGTGTCCTTTGAAGCATAGACCTGAAACTCAAAGCAAAATATCCCTAGAGATTCTGGGCTAGAACTGGGGACATAACATGAAGAGGACTGTCAAGGGAGGAAAGACCTGGGACTGGACACCGTGGGACAAAAAATATTTACTCATAGATATATGGCTCTAAGTTAGCTCTGATTTGTTTCCAGGTCATATTTATCCATGTCCCAGAGCAACGTATGCTTTCTCTATCACCTATAAATTCTTGAACTCTCATCAATGCACAGTTTTTCATCCTGCCAAACTATACCAGATCGAGTGATGCGTATTTCCTGAGACTGAGTTCTCAGAAGACATATACTTGGTCCAGTTGAATCACAGGGTCAAGTGACTGTACCTGGACTTGAACACCAGCCCTACCACACACCAGTTGAATGGTTATGAGTTCCCAGCATCTTTAACACTCTATTTTCTCCTTGATAACACAACAGAGGTACCAGTCTTTATGTTCATTATGTTAGATCAAATGAAAGAAGGAATAGAAATCTCATAAAATGTCTAACAGATAATAACAAGATGTTGGTACCATCCATATTTTTCTATCTCCATTTTGGGGATAGGAATATCATTAGAAGTTATTATATACCGTTCAGCTACAAATCACTCGTGGCTGGACATTTCACCATGAAAAGAAATTGAGTTCAGCATCATGGGCACTAAAATAAAAATATAGAAACATAACGTGATTCACAAGCTCAGAAGATTTATGAATGACTAGGAGAGATAAGAAGAGTAATGACCACAAGAAGTGAAGTGAGACCCACACAGAGATATCTAAAACACTGCCATTGGAAAAAGGTGCCTTACATTTACAAAGTTATTCCCTTTGTCTCACAGAATTGTTGAAAGCTTAAAACATTATTTTCCACAATTTCATCAACTACATTATAGGATAAGTCTACTACTATCTCCATTTAATAGTCATGAGACCCTGAGGGTTCAGAGAGTCAATGGCTTTGTAAGCAGCCTTGATGACTAGATAATAAAAAAAAGTTAAACTACTTTGCTTTCTTTTAAATTCTTCTCTTTTTGCAATACCTCAGGGACTTTAAAGAGAAAAGAAGTTTGGGAGACCATTATATTGCCTTTGGAAAAACATTGTTGTGATTTCTCATTGAGTAATAAGAAAACTACAAGCCATTCTGTGAGAGAGGGGAATCATGGAGGTTTTTCCACTGAATAGCTTCTATGAAAACAGAAGCATAGATTCTCCCAATTTTTCTGAGCATGAATAACATGAGCTGGCTGGCAAAGTAACCTCATGAGATATCGTTGATGGCTACAATGGGGAAATAGCCAATAACGATAAATTGGAATCTTCCCAGAATATCTTCTATGCGTAAAAGTGTCATAGATGATAATTTTTCTTAAATTGTGGTCTCAGGAAACATAATGGATAAAAAATAAAATTATGTACAAATTTTATTAAAGTGAGAAATAAGAGATTTGCCTGGTAAATATAATGAATGCATCCCTATAATTAGAACATGATTATTTTGACAGACACTCTGCTCTATACCTTATATATCCTGATTGGATCATATGAAGAACAATATTGACTGAGGTTTCATGAGACCTAGAGAAGCAAACACATTACCCAAAATTCTTGGTCTAAATGTGATGAGGATATAATCACAGAGCTTCTATGAGTTGTCATAATGAGAGTCTGAATTAAAGAGAAGGCCACAGAGAGCAAAGCAGTGTGGCATGAAGACCAAGGAATTGTGAGAATGTACTCACACTTGAACCAAGACACATCTGAACTCACGACTATCACCAGATAGCATGGTTGTATGAGCCCAACCATTTTTCTCTTAGAGCTGCAGTTACCATTCCTGTTCTTGACAAATAGGGAAATGAGCTCCTGCTGAATCTCCAGCAATGAGGACAATGGAAGGCATAAAATTGATGCTCAGAGTTAATTACTGTAATGAGTGCATGCTTATCCTTATAAGCAATTAAACACAGTGACTCAAAAGTAGAACTTGTGTCTCTTTACTGCTTTACAAGATCTTTACCCATGTGGGAAAACACAGTGACTCTAGTATATAGGGAAGGATGTTTCTTTTAAAAATTATCTCTTTTCCCATGTTTTAAGCCTTCGGAGGCTTAATACATGAATACTTTTTCATCACAAAAGAGCCACCCACTCCATCACCCTCTTCCTTCATTCTCAATGGCAGCGTGATATATTCCTTATCAAGCTTTTCTCTGTGTATTTATGAAAAGTTAGTCAAGTGCCAGGTTGCTAATAGTCTTAGAATTAAAAATAACATTATTTTCTTGCTTTAAAAAAACACAGAATAGGAGGGCATACAGCCAGTGGGGCTCAGATGAAACAGGATAGCTGCAGTAGCATAGGGGAAGTAGCATGGTAGATACAGGGAGATTGTCACTACATTCTCACCATTCCTGTATCATATTCAGTATGACAGGCAAGACACACATAAATGTGAAATGAGCCTGGGGAGGGAATGAGTAGAATGAGGAGGAGAATCATGAATGGGGTAACACTGGTCATGAAGTCCTGGACATGGGATAGACAGGTTAAATTCTAAGCCTCTTGCAGAATCCTTTGGTGTTCAGAGAATTAAAAAGAAAAACAAGAAAGAAACAGCTGGGCATCAGTGGCTTATGCCTATAACCCTGGCTACTTGGGAGGCTGAAATCTGAAGATCGCAGTTCAAAGCCAGCCTGGGAAAGTCCACAAGATTCTTATCTCCAATTAAGCACCAGAAAACCAGAAGTGAAGCTGTGGCTGAATGCGCTAGAGCAGAGTGCTAACCTTGAACACAAAACCTCAGGGATAGGGCCCAGGCCGTGAATTCAACCATGACTGATAAAAATAAAAATATAAATAAATGCTAGGCAAACACTCTACCACTAGGCCAAAAACATGAGAGGGGGTGTCAATGTGTGAGAGGTGATGTACTCTCTGTCTGGCAAATATATATGTGACCCCTCTATACATTACAATAAAAAAAACTCAGAGGAAATAATGTATTAAAATGCTATCTGCTAAAAATATATAAATAAATGAAATAAAAATTTACATGAAACAACATATGTACAATATAAGGAATAAAAAACATAGGAAAGATAAAATAAGACAATAAAAACTTCATATTCCTACTGTTCAGAATTTATCACAGGTGACTATATATTCTTCTATGCTCCCATTTATGTGTGTAGACACAGAATTTTTGAATAGAGGATTTATGGATATCTGGAGGTTTTATGGTGTTGCTATTAAGTTTATTGTATGATTTGGGAGGAGCAACCTTTCCTTTTCCTTGTTTTCATGTCAGTAATCATTGTTTTTATTGTCATAATGCTCATCTAAATTTCCTAAGCCTTTAAATAATTCAGTTGCTTATAGCATCCCATGTAGGATTAGACTGTATGTCCGTTACACAGTTCTGAAAGGATCTGTAGGCAGTGAGGGTGTTAGAGGATGAGCTCAGCATGCATGATACAGTGAGTACAGTCCTCAGCATCTAACACATGCACACACACACACATGTGCACACAAACACCCACGCGCACGTGCACACACATGAACGCACACATGCACATACATGCACATTCACTCATATACATTCACACACACACACACACACACACAGGCACACACAGGCACACAGGGACACATGCACATATATACACCAAAGAACTTAAAATAAATAAACATAACCTTTACAGGGAAAACAGCTTTCTTTCAGTAATGCCCACAGTGTATAGTTCAGTTGTTTAGAGTATATGCCTCATCATTTCTTAGTATAGCCTCAGAATCATGCATATATCACAGCAAATGAATTTTGAAAAATTTTGTCACTCTGAAAATTGGCCATCAGTCCCCATTTCCCATGTACTTCTTTTCCCATGTTAGGCTGTGTTTGTCTCCAGATATTTGCCAAGTAACATTTCACACAAATGAAATCGCACACCACATGGATTGTGCTTGCCATTCTACTCAGCATAATGATTACATAGATTCCTCACGTAATTATGTGTACCAGAAGTTTGTTCTTAGTATTGCCAAATAATTTTCTATCATGTAGCCATACCATGTTTTTATCCAGTCATTTAATCAAAGGTATTTGATTTCTTTTCTTGGAACTAATGCTGATATGAACATACTTGTTCCAATTTAGGTGTGAAATCTATTTTCATAACTTTTGAGTGTACATCTAAGCGTGGGATCTATTCATCTACAGTAACTCTACAATCTACACTTTGAATAACAACCAAATTGCACAATATAAATGAATGAATTATATAGCATGTGGATTATGTCCTGCTAAAACTGTTGAAGAAGTTGGGCATTCTATTTGAAGGATTATATTTAAATAGATTCGTTCTATGGGTTAGGTTGTCTCCTGCTCATTTACCTCATGTCCTGATATTTAATGGAAGTTCTCAATTCCTTGGATAAAAATAGAAAATCTCTCAACTTTGTGTGAGTTGTGACAATGTTTAGCTTACATTCATCAGGTCATTCTTGGTCTGGCCTTTGTAGAGGACAAAATCTGTAGAAATCTAATGGCACAGATTCAAAGAGAAACAAAATTTTCAGTGTCTTTTTCTCTATGCAATATCTTTCTTGTATCTCTTCTTGCTCAACTTTAGCAAACTATGATCTATGAGCTCTTAACTCAGTGTATGACCACAGTTCCATAATCAAATTCTCACTCTCTTCCTCTGGGAAGCTATGTTCTAGAAACTAACTCAGAAAGCTGGGGTGATCACAAATCTAACTTTCTTTGTTTCTTCTCCCTCAGATATTACAGTCCTGCTCTTCTGGGGTAAAAGAAGCTCTTTTATGCAGAGTCCTATTTCATACTTCATATTTCCACTGTGGCTAAACATATTGTTTTATTTTCTAGTCCTACCTTTGCAAATGGATTTTAAGTGTGCAATTTTACAAAGAGAACCAATTAGTTCCTCTTTTTTCTTCTATTTCATAAGTATGTCTTCAGTTTTATATCATCACAAGACATGGGTCATGATTGTTCAGATTTTCTTTCCAGTAATCTTACTATATATAGACTGGTTTTCTATAACAATAAAGTGAATAGTTCCCATCAAACATTATGACCAAGCTGTGTACATTTTATGTATCCATTGTATTTTAAAGTTGTCCTCTTCTACTTGGAAAATAACTAGATAAGTTATAAAAATAGTCCTGTGAATTTGGAAGATTGAACACATTGCAATTTCAAAACAGCACAAACCTACAGCCATTCAAACAGTGTGGTCATTATAGTAGGGTGCACATATAGTCCAGTGCAATGCCCTGACAGCCCAGCAGCACAAGGATGTATCTATGGCCCATTAAATTTTGACATGAAAGTCAAGAATAGGAGTAAGAATTAGGATCTCTAAAGCTAGGCGCCATGGCTCATGCCTATAATCCTAGCTACACAGGAGGCTGAGATCTGAGGATCACAGTTCAATGCCAGTAGGGAAACTAAAATCCATGAGACTCTTATCTCCAATTAGCCACCAGAAAACTGGGAGTGGAGGTGAGACTCCAGGGATAGGGCGGTAGTCTTGAGCTGAAGAGCTCAGGGACAACACCCAGGCCCAGAGATCAAGTCCCACGACAAAAAAAAAAAAAAAAAAAAAAAAAAAGAGGCTTCTTGGCAGTGCAGACCTGACGGCTCCAGACAGAGCCAGACAGAGCCTGCCCGAGCCCAGAGCCATCACCTGTCCATGGCACGGACCTGCCAGCTTCATGGAACCAGAAAATCCAGCAATTTGTGAGTGCGTCCGAGGAGAAGTTTCCACTTCTGCTAGCAGAACAGCATTGGAAAGGAATCCCCTCCCCCACCAACCATGAGCAGCGCAATCTTGACTGTTGGCAAAGACCCGCCCAAATCAACTGGAGTGGAGAAGTGGTGCTGGTAGAGCCATCATTCAAAAGGGCAAAGGTTTTCCCAGAGGCAGCTTAGCCAGACGTCCCCCCCCCCACGCACTAGCAGAAGTTCCTCCCCCTGGGTGGGGCCACATTCCTGGTAAACAAACCTGCTTGTGACTCCAACAATTTGCTTTTTGTTTTTCTGCCTAGTCAAGCAAACTGATCAAACAAACCACAAAGCCAAATCACAGAAGAAAAAGACTTTTTGAAGTGTTTGGATCCCGAATTTAGTGGAGACACAAGTTGCATACCCCATTTACTCCCCCTAAAAAAATCCCTGAATACCCCCCCTTTTTTGCCTAACTTTATTCATTTGAATTTTTATGTGTTCTGATTTTTTTTGCCATTTTACCTCCACCCTTTTTTATTTTTTAAATGTTATTATTCTTTCCAATTTTTTTCCCACTTTCCTTCTATTATTGTGGTCATTCGTAGAAACATAGTGACAGCACTGGGTACAGACTGGATACAAATGTTATTTTTATTGATACAGTCACCTGCTTTTTATTTATTTTTTAATATATTTTTATTGTAATTAATAAAAGGGTTACATGATATTTGCCAGATAGAAGGTGCATTAATTCACATACATTGATACCCTTTCACATGTCTTGGTACCCAATATCACCTGCTTTTTAATCTATTGGTTCTTACCCTTAGTATTTCTTGTCTAAGATCTCATAATTGTGTGGGATCTCTCCCCACATTTTTTTGGTTTTTCTTTTTTGTTGTTGTTTATTTTTACTTTTTAAAATTTTTTATTATTGATCTCTCCTTATATATACATTCCTCTTTTTCTTTTCTTTATATATTCTTCTTATTACTCTTATTATTTTCATAAGTTTTATCTTATTTTTTTCTAAATTTTGTACTCAACTATTTACCTTTCTATCACCTTAGGTCAGTTATCCTTACGCTATCCCTTTTCTTTATTACTATATTAATCTTACACTCCTACATTACTCTTATTACCCCCTCTTGTCTTTCATACTAGTTTTCTATCTCTGGTCCTCTGTTCACCCTTCAACTCTTAAAATGCATAGATCTACAGTTGATGGTTGTTGAGCAATATTGTATATCTAGGTGTTCAATTATACTACAGGTCCTGAGGAACTTAAATACAATAGAGATTGGATTGGGGGGGGTTCATCATAAAATGGTGACCGGTGGTGGTATTAGATTTGTCTGTAAGTGCACAAAAAGAGAGGGAGGGAGTGATAACACCAATCTAAAATTGTGAACACCTATTGTCTGGCAAGCTAAAAACCTCTAGGTTGACTATATCATAAAGACTGTAATCTTGTTCAGTATTAATCTTGCTCCCATTTTCAAATGGGCAGAAAAAGAAACTCAAGAAAAATGGCAAGTGAAGGAATAACATGTCTCACCCAATATAAACAGGTAATGGAGCAGTCAATGGCAATACTAGAGGAGAGTCTTCTGAATGCTATACAAATGCAATTGATAAACATGATCAATGAATAGTTTGAAAACATACAGAAAGAGATATGTGAAGAAGCCATATCTAAACGAGATGAAACCATAAAGAAGGTGATACGTGAACATGAGGAAGCCATAAAGGGGGCCATAATAAAGGATTTATGTGAACATGAGGAAGCTAGACAAAGAAAAATGATCGAATTCATAGAATCCACAAACCAAAAGCTGACCAAACTCCAACAAAACTCCAATGATTGTAAAGCTCCTGAGCTAACCACTCAAATGGAAATCAAGGAGTTAAAGAAGTGCATACACAATCTTAAAGGAGATGCAAGGCATCAAAAATAAGCAATTAGAAGGAAGGGAGATGAAGAACAAAGTAGAATGTATTGATAGCAGGTTAGACAATGCAAAAGAGAAAATCTCCAGGGTTGAAGATAATCTAGTTGTTACAGAGAAAGAACAGAAAATGAGAAAAACCAAATCTAGGAAATATGAGAGAACACTTCAGGAGGTCCAAGATACAATTAGGAGGCCTAATTTAAAGCTAATTGGTATTGAAGAGGGCCTGGAGAAAGAGGTCAATGGTATTGGAAATATACTTCAGGGAATCATCTCAGAGAACTTCCCAAATATCCAGAAGGGAAGGTCCATCCAGATACAAGAAACTTTTAGGACCCCAAACAGACCAAACAGAAAAGGACATCCCACTGCAGGATCCCATACAGGATCATCAGAGACCAAAAAAAAAGTATCCTAAAAGCAGCCAGGGAGAAGAGAACAATCACCTACAAAGGAAATGACCACAGAATAACCACAGATTTCTCAGCAGAGACCATGCAAGCAAGAAGAGATTGGAAGGATATATGTCATTCCCTTAAGACAAATAACTACCAACCAAAAAATACTGTACACAGCTAATCTCTCATTCATAATTGAGGGAACAATAAAAACTTTCCATTCCAAGGAAAAGTTGCAACATTACATAGCAACCAAACCAGCATTACAGAAAATTCTCACAGATGTTCTACACATTGAAAACCAACACAAACATGATAGTGACAAAGAAATGGCACCTAAAAATCATACCAGCCAGTTACCGCAAGAACTGTCAAGCCAGAGGCCCCAATGAAAGCTTTAAAAATGTCAGAAACTAGTAAATTTTTTCAATCTTAACCCTCAATATCAATGGACATAATTTTCCAATTAAATGGCATAGACTGTCTACTTGGATCAAAAAGCAAGATTCATCTTTCTGCTGTCTCCAAGAGACACATCTTGCTCAAAAAGACAAATATTTTTTGAAAGTGAGAGATTGGAACAAAGTTTATCAAGCTAACGGCCCCCATAAACAGCCTGGAGTTGCCATCCTCATATCAGATAAAACAGACTTCAAACTAAAATTAGTGAGAAAAGACAAAGAAGGTTATTACATACTAATAAAGGTATCTCTCCTCCAGGAGGACATAACTATCCTAAATATCTACACACCTAATCCTAGAGCACCAAATTTCATCAAGCAAAATTTACTTTCATTAAAACTACACATAGATCAAAAAACAGTGATTGTTGGTGACTTTACCACACCACTCTCACCTATGGTCAGATCAACCAGGCAAAATTTCAACAGTGAAACCTCAGAATTGAACAACTGTATAGATCAACTAGATCTAAGAGACATCTGAAGATTATTTCACCCAGCTACAACACAATATATGGATTTTTTCAGCAGCATATGGTAAATTTTCCAAAATAGACCACATTTTAGGGCATAAAACAAACCTGTGCAGATTCAGAAAAACTGAAATTATTCCCTGCACTCTCTCAGACCACAAGGGCATCAAATTGGAACTGAACACCAAACTCCATCAACAAAAACCCTGTAACACATGGAGATTAAACAACATATTGTTGAATCACCAATGGGTCATTGAGGAGATCAGAACAGAAATTCAACAGTTTATGAAATTTAACAAAAAGAAGCACACAAAATATCAGCTCCTCTGGGACACAACAAAGGCAGTACTCAGAGGAAAATTTAGAGCTCTGAGTGCTTACATTAACAAATTGAAAAAAATAGCAAACAAACAATTTAAGGTCGCAATTAAAGCTCTTGGTAAAAGAGCAACAAACCAACCCTAATCCCAGTAGAAGGAAGCAATTATTAAAATCAAAGAAAAATTAAATGAATTGGAGTCCCAAAAAACTATAGAAAGAATCTAGAAGAGATGGATGAATTTCTAGTTAATAGTAACATACACATGAACCAAGAAGACCTAATCCAACTAACCAGACCTATTTCAAGCAGTGAAATAGAAATGGCAATAAGAGACTTCCCATCCAAGAAAAGCCCAGGGTCAGATGGATTTACAACTGAATTTTATAAGGTGTTCAAAGCAGAGCTCATATCAATACTCCTCAATCTCTGCAACAAAATTGAAAACAAAGACTTTTCACCAAACTCATTCTACGAAGTCACTATAACTTTCATCCCAAAGCCACACAGAGAGTCATCAAACAAAGAGAATTAACGACCCATTTCTTTGATGAATATTGATGCAAAACTTCTGAACAAAGTACTGGCCAACTGTCTTCAGCAAATCACCAAAAAAAATTATACACTATGATCAAACAGGATTCATCACAGGGATACAAAGCTGGTTCAACATACGCAAGTCAATTAATATAATTCAACACATCAACAGGAGCAAGGACAAGAATCACATGATTGTCTCAATAGATGCATAAAAGGCATTTGACAAGATCCAACACCCATTTATGCTAAAAGCACTGGAGAAACTAGGAATCCATGGAACATTCCTCAGTATAATACAGGCTGTGTATGATAAACCCACAGCTAGCATTATACTTAATGGTAAAAAATTAAAGCCATTTCCTCTAAAATGAGAAAAGAGACAAGGATGCCCACTTTCTCTATTCCTCTTTAACGTAGTATTAGAATTCCTAGCCAGAGCAATAAGGCAAGAAGCAAGCATAAAGGGGATACAAATATAGAATGAGGAAGTGAAATTTCCCTCTTTGCAGATGGCATGATTCTCTATTTAAAGAACCCTATAGACTCCACTCCCAAGCTCCTTGAGCTGATTCAAAACTTTGGCAAGGTAGCAGGGTATAAAATTAACCCTCAAAAATCAACTGCCTTCCTCTCTGCCAACAGTGAGAGGAACAAGGCAACAATCAGGAAAGCAACTCCTTTTGCAATAGCCTCAAAGAAAATAGTGTACCTAGGAATTAACATGTAAAGAATGTTTTTGATGAAAACTTTAAAACCCTAAAAAAGGAAATTAAACCAGAACTGAGCAAATGGAAAAACCTCCCATGCTCCTGGACTGGAAGAATTAACATCGTGAAAATGGCAATCTTGCCAAGGTCTATCTACAAATTCAACGCAATACCCATCAACATCCCAAAGTCATTCTTTAAAGAAATGGAAGAGGCAATCCAAAATTTCATATGGAATAATAAAAGACCCCGTATAGTAAAAACACTTCTTAGCAGAAAGAACAACGCAAGAGGAATTTCAATACCAAACTTCAGATTCTACTACAGAGCTTTAGTAACCAAAACAGCTTGGTATTGGCACAAGAACAGGCCTGAAGACCAGTGGAATAGAGCTGAGAATCCAAATATTAACCCATAGACCTATGGCCACCTAATCTTTGATAAGGGAGACAAAAAAATAGAATGGAAGAAAGACAGCCTCTTCAACAAGTGGTGCTGGCAGAACTGGTTAAGCATCTGCAGAAAATTAAAGTTGGATCATTCTTTGTCACCCTGCAGTAGGATTAACTCCAAATTGATCAAAGACCTCAAAGTAAAAACAGATACACTGAAAACTTTACAAGAAGGAATAGGAGATACACTAGGTCTCCTTGGCACAGGACGAAAATGTCTTAATAAGGACCCAGAAACACAACAAATCAGAGAAAGGCTGGATAAGTGGGACTGCATTAAACTGCAGAGCATCTGTATGGCAGGACATAGCTAGCAAATAAACTAGAAAGCCTGCAGAGTGGGAGAAGATCTTCACTAACAAAACAACGGACAAAGGCCTCATATCTAAAATATGTCAACAGCTCAAAAAATTGAATCATTCCAAAACTAATCTTCAAAGAAACAACCATTCCATTAAAAGATGGGCAAAGACTTAAAGAGAGCCTTCTCTGAAGAAGAATAAAAATGGCTTATAGACACATGAAGAAATGCTCGACATCTCTGGCCATAAAAGAAATGCAAATCAAGACACCTCTGAGATTCCACCTCACTCCAGTTAGAATGGCCATGATCATGAAATCTAATAACAACAGATGCTGGTGGGGATGTGGCCAGGAGGGATCACTACTACACTGTTGGTGGGAGTGCAAACTTGTTCAAGTACTGTGGAAAGCAATATGGCAGTTCCTCAAAAGACTAAACATAGAACTCCCCTATGACCCAGCAATTACACTCCTTGGCATTAACCCAATTGTCTAGAAACAAGGACATACTAAATCCACTAGCACAACAATGTTCCTTGCAGCACTATTTACCCTAGCAAAGGTATGGAAAGAACCCAGTTGATGAGTGGATCACAAGATGTGGTATTTATACACAATGGAATTCTATGCTGCTGTCAGAAAGAATGACATCGCCCCATTTGTTAGGAAATGGAAAGACTTAGAAAAAATCATATTAAGTGAAGTAAGCCAGACTCAAAGGAACATAGGCTCAATGGTTTCCCTCATTTGTCATAATCAGTAGAAACCTTGGGCTGTCCTAGCAGAGATTTACAATAGAACAAAACCTAGATACATAAGGCCATATAGGAAGATACTAAATGAAAGGACCTCCCGGATATTGAAACAAAAGCCATATAATGAATGATCATTGTCCTTAATGTACTATGTTATCTCTCATCTCTTTTGCTGTCCCTTTGTTATCTCATATTGTTACAGTATTTCACCTTGTTATCTGATATATTGTACATATGCTTGATTGGTTATTTGAAATTTGATAGGGAAGGGGGGAAAACAAGAAGAAGGGTGGGGGTGAGGGGGAGGGAAATGGGGACCAAAGCATGAGAAAGGGTGTCAATGTTGTGAAATAATGCACCTTCTATCTGGTGAATACAATGTAACCCTTCTATTAATTTCAATTACAATAAAATATATGAAAAAATGAATTAGGATCTCTAACACATGTGATCAGATAGCACGCAAAAGAAGGAAGGATATTAATTATATTCTAAAATCTTTGTGCCAGTGATTGTATACAGAGATTCCTTTTTTGAATACTTGCTTGTTAAACATGACGTTTGAAACATGATGTAAAAATCAGTGTTAATACGATCTTTCAATAAAAATTTAAAAAATGAAGGAAGGACTCTTACCTCTTACACTGTATACAAAAATGAATTCAGAATAGATCTAAGGCCTAATTATAATAATCAAAACTTAAAATAAAACACAGTATAGATTAGATGAGTAAATATTCAGACTCTAGGATAGGGAAATGAGAGATTTATCTTTGGCTGTTGTTTTCAATATACCATGTGAAGTTATTTCTTTCCTCTTTTTTTCTGTTATGGTTTATCCCCTATTGTTGCTATATTGGACTTTGGTGCCTGGCGTATTGTATGTACAGGGAAGGGAAGGGGAAAAACAAGATGATGAGAAAAAGGCCAAAGGATGAACCAGTGTAACAGTGATATTCATAAGACAATAGGTTGGAAACGAAATTTACAACATGGAAGGGGGTGGGGAGAGTGAAAGTGGGAGAAAATCATGGGAAGGTGTACCAGTGTTCAAGAAGTAATGTACCCACTACCTTACAAATATCTGGACATCACAATGACAATAAAATAAAATTGGAATTCATAAATAAATGAAACAATATTCATAGTATATTTTTAAAATTAAGAACATAAAATAAGAGTGTTACAGTATATGAAAAAGAAATAAATGTTCAACATCCCTGTCCATAAAGGAACTAAAAATCAAAACCACATTTAGATTTGATCCCAGTCAGATGACCATCCTCAAGAATACCAGAAACAACAAGAGATACAGGAAGCTATTTTAGTCATTGGTGGGAACATAAACAAATGTGACCACTGTGAGATTCCACGTGAAGATCCCTCTGAGACAAAATGATACTACTCTCAAGCATATATCTAAATGAATCACGTGTACATGCAAGTTTATTTCAGCACTATTCACAGTAGCCAAAACATAAAAATAGCCTATATGCTTTACAACTGATAACAGATCAAGAAAACATAGTATATGCGCATATGCATATGCGTGTATACACACACAAACACACACACAGTATTATTCATAGACAAAATGATGTCATTTGTAGGGAAATTGCTGGATCTTGAAGCTTTTATGCTATGTGAAGTAAAACAGCTTATGAAGGACAGAGGTCCCTTCTTTTTACCTTCATATACAAAAGGATAAACATAAATACTAACACATTCTAAAAGAAAAATATATTCATGAAAATATATATGTGTAGAACTATAATCAGAGCTTCGTACTTTGGAGATTAGGCATGAGGAAAAAATATCAAAGTATTACTCCCCCGAAATATATTCATTGCTGAATGAAGATAGAAAAATAAGACTCACTAAATTCTAACAATGAAATGAAATGGTGAAATTTATACCTTGTACTATTACTTCAGTTAATAAGAATCATTTTCCTACTTTCTCCTACATCACAGACTAATTGTCACTGTTATTTCTGCACCTATGCACACTAAAGTCTTCCAAAAACTATAAAATTACTTCATGTCATATAATCACTCACATATGACTGTGTATAAAATCAGCAGGTTGACATCTTTCCCTTATCACAGTCATAAATTACTTCCATGCCCAGGCATGAGACAGTAATTATGCATGTTATCCAAGGTAAAAAATAGCCACAGAAAGACAGACAACACTGTAATCCTAGTCTAAGATCTCAGGACCAAAGCCAGCTTATATAGAAAATCAGTGACTCTTAAGTCCAATTAACCATCAAGTGGTGGAATGCCAACCTTGAGTTCAAAAGCTGAGGGATGGTGCCTAGGGCACCTTTGTTTAGATGCATGCAATGTGTTGCAGGCATGCAGACATGCTCAGAGCAAATATCAGTGTCAACCTGCTACACCAGCATGGGAACAGTTTCTTGTTATCAAAATTCAGTTCACACCTAAGGTCTGCTAGGAAGAGTATAATTTTCATATACCACCAGATGGGATAAATAGCCACTTCTCGATGCTTCCAGATCCTAGTTTATCAAAGGATGTTGCCCAGATGAGCAGCATTCGAATACTGAGGAAGCTGCTTGCAAATGCAAACCTTGGGATCATCCCAGATGCTGACTTAGACCCTGCATCTGAGAAAGCATCCCAGATATCTTTGAAATGCATTAAAGTTCCTACTTAGCTTGTGTTTTTTTCTTAAGTTGTTACACCCGTTTCTTTACATACACATTCTGTATGAATCCCAGGACCACTACATTTCTGGAGGTTAGAAAATATTTTTCTTTTTCGGGGGAGGTACTGGTCCTCGACCTTGAACTCAGGGTCTGACTGCTGTCCCTGAGATATTTGCTCAAGGCTATTATTGCTCTACCAATTTAACTACAACTCCACTTCTGGCTTTTTGGTTGTTAATAGGTAATATGTGTCTCCTAGACTTTGCTTCCTCAGTTGGCTTTGGCCACCATCCTCAGACTTTAATCTCCTGAGTGGTTAGGGTTACAGGAATTAGCCACTGGTGTCCGGAAGGAAATATGTTTTATTTATCATTATAATCATAAACAAACAATCTGGGCTTACAGTTTTCCTCAGAAAGTATTTTCAGATCTGGAGGGGAATTGTAGTGGGCTATTAAAACAAGGCCTTTTTCTCTAGGCAGACTTTGGTTCATGCCATGATTTCAATATGCCATTCCAAAATCTCAGGCAGAACTTTAATTCTCATAGCATGGTGTAAATGGTTTAAAGCATGCTTAGAGAGAGGGCCACTGGGAAGTGATTAAATTATGATTCAGTCATTAAGTTGGATCCTTCATGCCTGAGGTCTGGTGACTGTAGAAGAATGGAGTCGAGTGGAGAAGAGTGGAAAAGAGTGGAGAGGAAGGAAATCTTCTCAGTGCCTCCTGTCACTCATTGTGGATCCTGTGCCCCAGATACAAGGACAGGACATGCAGACAGTTGTATTCTGCCACAAGAGAAGATACTATGACTCAGGTATAGTCCTAGATGAGTCTGACTGAAAAGTGAACTAGGCTTCATTTCCAAAGTAATCAGCCAAAAACAAGATGGAAGCATGACTCAAATGATAGAATACTAGGTCCCCCCCAAATAAATAAATTATGACAAGACAGATAATGCTGTTTAGACTTTCACCTCGAAAATCAAAGAATGAAATACATTTTTAAAAATGGGACCATGGAGGTTTTGTAGGTGATAGTGGTGGTGGTGGTAGTGGTGGTAGTGGTTTTCACATCTTTTTTCTTTTTTTTCTGTGAGGGCAAGGGTTTATGCAGAGAGGGAGGGAGGAAGCATGAACAAATGTTATCATACTGCACTATATACATGAAGTGAAAAATGGCCTTTGTAACTTGTGGGCAGGGATGAAAGGGGAAAATGAGGAAAATAAAGGCAGAGGTGACATTATGAAGAAAAGAAATGTACTAATTATCTGACTTATGAAATGATATTCCTCTGTATAACTCCTTGATAATAACAATAAAATTATTTTTAATACACTGCATTCACAACAGTGGTCAAATAGGATACATATCCTAGTAAAGAGGTAACTAACTTCAGTTTGTTTTAAAATACACCAGTTATTATTTCTTTTGAGACAACACATTTATGAAATTGCCTATCTCTGAGCTTCCATTCCTATAGATATGTGCATATACAAATAGAGGATATTATAATTAATATTGATAGGATAAATGTAGACGTGTGCAAGAAATGATAAAGGGTGAAATAAACCTCTTTTCTTTCTAATGTAGCCTGCTTTAAGCATGGCATTACATTTGTTACAAGCTGACACAGTAGAGAAAATTGCTGAGTCCCAGTCCTGCTGTGTGTGGATTTTCTGCATCAGGATTTCGGCAGTGCTGCAAAGCTAATGAAGCCAACAAAATAATGAAAAGCAAATGGTACCCAAACCCAAGCTTCTCTTGCTTCCTTCTCCAGAGCATGAGCTAATTTGACAGTTCAATGTCCCTATCTGCCAAAGTATTTCTATGGCCCATTTTACATTATGGAAGATGGATCCATGGGGGACAATGCCTTATCTGGGTGACAGGGGTCCATGTGGGAGGGGACTGCTTGCTCCACATGAGAGCACTGAGATAGGAAGGCAGTGAGTGACAGAAGGGGCTGGGAAGATTCCATCCTGTTCCACATGCTCTGCTCAAGTCTAAATAAAGACATGTTACTAGAGATGTTCATTATTCCTTCCTCAGTTTTCTCAAGTGTCTATCAAGTCAAAAAGCGCATCATCATCGGTGCACTGGTGCTGGGAGATCACATCTGTAATCCTTGCTAACAAGGAGCCTGAGGTCTGGGGATTGTGGTTTGAAGTCAGCCCATCAGACCTATTTGTGAGACTCATATCTAGTTAACTATTAAAAAGAGCTAAAAGTGGGGGTGTGACTCAAGTGGTAAAGCATCAACCTTGAGTAAAAAAGCCAAGCAAGAACACAAGGCCATGAGTTCAAGCCCCAGTACTGGCATACACACACACACACACACACACACACACACACACACACACACACACAGAAGCACCCCCTTAAGGAGGTTCCCTCTGCTGGAACATATTTATGTAGATATACAGCTAAACTTTATTTTAGGGTGAATTTACCTTAATTGTATTCAGAACACGTCACTAAATAAAAAAGCACCTGGGCCTTGCTTTTTCCATAAAACCTTTGAATTTTTCAAGAATCAAGTTGATAAAATATAGCATATTTGAATGTGTCTAGAAATGTTTCATTGTGATATTGCTATTTCTTTTCCCAACTCTAGCTAAGCATACACATACATACATACATACATACATACATACATACATACACATACAATTTTGTATTCTCACTTTTCTTAGACATATGGTTAAAAACTATATATACTTTTTAAAAAATAATCTATTTAAAGTAGATGTAAAGAATGGTTTAACATCAATATATTAGTTCAAGAGTACAATGCATCTGGAGTAGAGCCATCCCTCCAAGCATTCTCCCCCTCTAATCTAAGCTATGTGCTCAAGTTCCCTGACTCCATTTCCACAGATGTAATTGAGCATTACAATTATATTTGCCCACTATTCCTTTCTCCCTAAATCTGCTCCATCCACCCCTTAAACCTCACCCTTCTCACACTAACCATGTTTCACTTTCCTAGTAGTCATTTTGTTAATGTGTCAGGTCATTGTTGAAAGGAGTTACACAATCAGAATCTTCCTCTATCTGTACTATACCTATATACATTTTATCCTCTTTATTTTTAGATAAAATATTCTGGACAACATCAAATGAAGATGTAGAGTTACTCCTCATTATTTTCTAGGATTGACAGTCTCCTATGGATGGCAACCAGAGTTGTTTCAACTTTCCTCATATGTAAAATATTCCTACAGAAATGCCTAGAGCATAGGACTTTTCATATTTTTACCTGTGTGCTTTTGGCATCAACCCCTGGAAGTGAAATTATTGGGTCAAAGGGTAAATGAATATTTAATTTTCCTAGAAATTATCATCTCTGCCCACACAGGAGCTTATTAATTTGCATTCCCAACAGGATACAAGAGAATACCTGATTTTCTGTATGACTTTGACAGGAAAGTATGTTGTCAAACATTTCTTTTGTTGCCAATTTAATAAGTGAGAAATAGTATCTTGTTACAATTTTACCTTTCATCATTTCTTCTGAGAGTGGATGTCAGCATATTTTCAAAGGATTATGAGTCATATGCATCACACTTCATAATTTTTCTATGAGTTTTATGTTCCTGAGCTTATCAACTCAATTAATATTGGAAATTCACTAGTCATTGGAGATATTCTAACTTTATTTCTATTTTTTATGTTTTTTGTGCATTATAAATATTACTTTTTGATGCAGGTTACAAATACTTTTCCAATTTTCTTTTAATTAATTTAGATTTCCTTTTGTAGCAAAGCAAACATTTTTCTTGCATATAATTACATTTGTCTATAATTTCACTGATGGTTTAAGCTATTACTTGTCTCTAAAGATAATCTTTCCAAATATTCTGGAATGTTTCAAATTTTAACTTGGAATAACTGGAGAGTCACAAGAAATCAATATACATGTACCTTTTGCCCAATTTCTCCTGGTAACTTTCCTAATTTTATGTCTTACACAATTTTAGTAAGGTATCTAAACAAACAAATCACAAACCAGTATAGCATATGAAGAATTCGCCAAGTTACAAACATATATAACAGTGTGTGTGTTTGTGCATATGTTTCAATACAATTTAGTAATCTCTATTGATCTGTTAATCAACAACACAACCAGAAAACAGATTTGTCTTCAACTCAACATAGTTATATAAATGGATTCCTACCGTTTATGACCATTATAGATGGCCTTTGACTTGAGATCCATTCAAGTGGTTTTATCAGATTGCCTCCTTTTCTAATGCTGAACAGTCTTACATAGTATATGTGTACCCCAGTTTATCTATTCTTCCTTTTGAGGTGCATTTGCTTATTATTAATATTGGGTTCTAACAAAAAATGCTTTGACTTTGTAGATATAAGAAAAACAAGTTTTATTTACTTACAAGTAAATCTGTTGGATGGTATGCAAACATTCACTGCACTATAACAGATTCAGTGGAGAACTCAAATAATGCAATCTCATACAAAGGCAAAGGCAAAGTTCAACAAAATAAACACTAGGAAATGAGTACTTGAAAAAGGGTAGGTGGGATCAAGGAGAGAGAGGTAGATGGAAAGAGAAGAGGAGAGGAGAAGGGGAGGGAGAATGTAGTCAAGATTTCAACAGATATCTTTACAAAATTAAGAAAAGTGCTGGAAAGGGTGTGTTGGAAGGATGGGTGAGAATGTTGAAAGGTGTGATATTGATCAAGAGGCACTGTACAGTACAAATAAAGTGTTTTGTTAAATGGCAACTCCTTCCCACAGTTATTTAACATAATAAAATAAATAATAAACAAAGAGAAAATATATCTAACTTCATGTCAAACTTTATATTAAAATATGAAAAATCAAATTGATAGATGAACATTTAAATAAGTTTGGCATAGTATTAAAAGTTAAAAACTAACCCTCCAGCCAGGGGCAGTGTCTCACACCTATAATCCTAGATACTCAGGAGGCTGAGATCTGAGGATGGTGGTTCAAAGCCACCCACCCTAGGCAACACAAACCCAAGAGACTCTTATCTCCAATTAATCACTCGAAAAAGGGAGTGGAGCTGTGGCTCAAGGGTAGTTGAAGAGCTCAGTGACAGCACCCAGGCCCAGGGGTAGCATGGTAGCCTTACCTGGAGCAGCTCCCAGGCCAGAGTTCAAGCCCCATGGACCCCCACCCTCAAAAAAGAAAAAAACTAACCCTCCATAATAGGTTATTTAATAGATCTCAAATTTTAAAAGAACCAGATGAAACATGAATGAATCCTTAATAATTTATAAATTGGAATAATTGTCTTAATAGACTACTACTAATCCTGAAGTATCAAATGATAAAGTAATACTCACTAGCCACTATGTTGAAAATGACTATACAACTTAGAGTGATGGGAAACTGGATGACAAAGAGAGAATAGATGACACTATTCAAAGGAAATGTACTCTGATTTATGTAACTGTAAGTCCTCTGCACATCAATTCTACAATAAAATTAAATAAAAAATACAATTAAAAGATAAAATACTTTATGTATCGAAAATGGAAACTGGGCACCAGTGGCTCTTGCCTGTAATCAGAGCTACTCAAGAAGCTGTGTTCTGAGGATTGAAGTTCAAAGCCAGTCTTGGCAAGAAACTCTGCAAGACTTTTATCTCCAGTACCCTACTCAAAAAAGGCAGAAATGGAGCTGTGGCTCAAGTGGTAGCGCACTTGTCTTGAGAAACTGATGCTCAGGGACAGAGCTCAGGCCCAGAGCTCAAGCTCCAGGGCTGGCAAAACAAGCAAACAAAAATGTGGAAATTAAACAGGAGCAAATTAAGCCAGCATACCACATACTAGAGAAACAAGAGTGGCACCAAAACAAATTCTGAATTTTCCTAAGAAACTCAGATCTTCAAAAATAGAAAAATCAACAACTTTCCAGAGACAGGCACCAACTAAAGAAACAGAAATTTCACAGAAAGAGAAATGCAAATAAATGCAAGAAAAGATACTCAAGCTTGTTTTACAGTAAAAAAAACACTGTAAATCAAAATGGTATTGAGATATTATTTCTCACACAACAAAATGGCACAAACTTGTGTGGACCAATAGAACATGTGACAAATCTGTGTGGGAGGACAAAGAGTGCAATCTCTGTTAAGGGGGATTTAGTAATACCTACGAAAATAACACGAACATTTATTATTGGACCTAGCTATTTTACCTCGTAAAACTTTCCTGAAGATACCTATTACAGCAATTGCAAAGTCCTCAAGGAATCATTGACATCCATCATTACTTAAATATTTTCATAATTTTAAATCTTAATCTTATTGAATGCACCATCATATCATCTGAGCTATTCCAAAACATTGTTTTGTACTTTCCTTTCGTGTAATTTGAAATTTAAAGTAAAATAGTATCTTTCCTAAGAGTGTAGCTGTTGTATCTACTAAGCCTCCTTCATAAACCAACACAAGATCTACATGATATTTTGAAAATTCTAAGACTGCTCAAGGCATTATTTCATTATGGAGCAAGAGAAGGTGTGCCTGACATAGGTAACAAAGAAAGGGCTGAAGCCAGTGGGCTGGGAACTGAGGCTAACGTGAGATTGTAGGGTGACTGAGCAGTATTCCTGTAGTCTTTCTGAACTGAATTATCCACTGGTGGCTTATACATGCAATCCTAGCTTCTCAGAAGGCTGAGATCTGAGGATCTTGATTCTAAGCCAGCCAGGGCAAGAAAATCCATGAAACTCATCCTTCTTGTAATGATAAGCAAAATACTCAAGCACAGCTTGAACTGGATGTGTGAACTGTGATTAGTCAGCTGAGTCCTGCTGAATCCAGCATTAGAGATGCATTTTCCTCTTAGCATCTTATTGGTGCAGGGCTGGCCTTAAGAATGCGTGCATTGTGTGTACGTCCCACATATTTTTTTCTGTTGGTCTGTTGAGGGGCATCTGGATTAATTACATATCCTAACAATGGTAAACAATGGCACAGTGTATATAGTTGTGCTGGTAGCTTCTTGTGGCCATTTGGATAAATGCCCAGGTGTGGGATTGCTGGATCATGGGAAGCTCTATGCTTAGTCTTTTGAGGAACCTCTATATTGCTTTCCAGAAAGGTTGAACAAGTTTACATTCCCACCAACAATGTAGTAGCAGTCCCTTTTGGCCACAGCCAGCCAGCATCTGTTGTTAGTAGTTTTCTTGAAGGTAGCCATTATAACTGTGGTGAGGTAGAACCTCAATCATGTTTTGATTTGCATTTTTTATGGCAGAGATCTTGAATATCTTTCCCTGTGTCTATCGGCCATGCCTATTTCTTCTTTGGAGAAGTCTCTTTTTAATTCTTAAGTCCACTTATTAATGGAGTTGTTGAGAATTTGTGTTGGGGTTGCATAATGTTTTGAACTGTAAGTATATTTTAGACTCGAGGCCCTTATCTGATGCAAAGCTAGTAAAGATCTTCTCCCATTCTGTGGGCTCTTTATCTTGCTTTATCTTTGCTATGTAGAATCTCTTCGATTTGTCGGGATCCTATTATTTATCCAAACCTTCTTTGACTTACACAATGGGATTCTATGCTGCCATCAGAAAGAATGACAATGCCCCATTTGTAAGGAAATTGGAAGACTTGGAAAACTTGTGTTAAGTGAAGCAACCCAGACCCAAGAAACATGGTGTAGAGTTCACCTCATTTGTAATAATTAGTTTGTGCCTATAAATCTATAAGTAAACCCAATAGAGAGTAAAAGACAAAAACTTAAACTTGGACACGATTAATTAAGCATTCACACCAGAAGGCCAAAGGAAGGTATTGTTAGATTAAGGTCACAAGGATTTAATATGAATATGATCATATAAAATGATGCTTGTCAAAATGAACTCTAACAAATGGAAACAAGAGGGTTTTTTTTATTGCAACATGTTCAGTTCTTTGTCTTTTGTTCTCTTTTTCCCTCTTTTCTCACTGTTTTTGATTTCTACCTTATATGTAAGTTTATCTGGTTTCGGGAGGGGAAGGGGAAGCATAGAATTGGTGCAACTAAGTGTGAACTAACTCAGCAATGGTAGTCACTAGACATTGTATTGGAAATGAACTATACAACTATACAACAACACTGTTCTAAATGAAATGTATTCATTAGCTGACTTATATAACTGTAACCCCTCTGTAACTCACCTTTACAATTTGAAAGCACATGACTATACCCTAGGGCATTAAGTGCTGAGAATATCACTCACTAGTCTTAATCAGCTCTATAGCCGATGCTCTGGAAGCCAAGGTGACCAAATAGCTCACAGAGCTAAAATGTGGCAGAGAGAGGACTAATAAACATTCTCTCATGCATCTCTGGAATCTCCTCCCCACCCCTGCCCCCCATCTCTTCGATCTTGCCATTGCTCCAAGAAAGCGGCCAGAAGACAGACAGGCCCTTAGTCTGATTGGTCTTTACTTCCTCATGGCTGAACAACCTAAGCACATTAAGATTTTCCCTCAACAAATTAAGTACATTGTTAAAGAACTAGGAAAATGCCAATAAGGAGAATCAACAGTTAGGCAGAGGTAATACTAATCTTCTGTATTAAAGACTAGGAAACATTTTAAACAATAACAAAATGGTTACAAATAGAAGAATCCTAAGCAACTTGTAGCTTTGCTAATTTATAAAGACCTGCTCCTCGTATTGATTGAAACACATAAAGTCCAAGAAACAAAACAGTTGACCTCCTAAGACAGTATTTATGGATTTAGAAAAAATAGATCTGCATATCCTCAGTGCTATATTAAAAAGTAAAGATTTTCAATAAAAACAGACTCTTAATCCTTATTTTACCTAAGAAATGGATGACCTGTGTTCACACACACACACACACACACACACACACACACACACATACAAGTGCATGAACATGCATAAGCACATGTACAAATCCACACAATCTGTACCTAAGTATTTACAGAATCTTTATTTCTGATAACAAAACACATGGAAATAACCAACATACTCTGTGAGGAATTAATGCTAACTGCATTCTGGTAGATCTGTGCACTAGAATACTACACAGGAATGAAAGAGGATTGAACTATGAGTATGTGAAAGGATTGTGCACATCAGAAATTTCATTTTGCACTGCAAGGAAAATATGAGGCCCCGGCTTTTATTCCTAGCAGTAATAATGAGAACAAGAACAACATTATAGAAAAGGCAATATTATAGGGAGACATATAGTCCAGAGGTTGTCATGGCTGGAAGTGGAAGAGGGACTGACTGGAAAGGAAAATGGAAATAATTTTCCATCATAAATCTCTTTTATATCCTTATTTGTGGTGGAGTTTACTGGGCTGCTTACCTTTTGTCAAAAATCAATCCTATTGATATTTTCAGAAAATTCAGTCTTTGTTTCATTGTTCTCTTTATTTCCATGTCAAAATTTATTTCCTGTTTTTTTTTTCTGTTCACTTTAGAATATCCTGTGTTCTTTTTTTCTAAGATCTGGAGGCTCAGCATTATTTATTGGAGATCTTGCTGATATTTTAATATCGGCACTCATATGTATAAACTTCCTCCTAGAACTGCCTTTGTGGCATTTTCTCAAGGTCTAGTCTACTGTGCTTCCATTTGAAAATTAATCCAATTGTATTTTATTTTCCTCTTCAGTTTCTTCAAGGAGTCACACATTGTAAAAACATGCATTGCTTAATCTTTGTGTGTTTACATAATGCCTATAGTTTCTTTTAATTCCACTATGATCTGTTAAGAAGAATGATCTATTTGGAGAAAGTTCTATGGGCTGCTGAGAATTATGTGTAGTCCACAGGTAATAAAAGAATTTTCTTTTCCTTCTCATCCTTCTTTGTTTCCTTCCTATTTCTCTCCCTCCCTTCCTTCCTTGTTTCCTTCCTTCTTCTTTTGTGTTGGTCTGGGCTCTGTCCCTGAGCTTTTGTGCTCTAGATTAGCATTTGAGCCATACCTCCACTTCCAGCTTTTTGATACTTTGAGATAAGAGTCTCACTGATGATTCTCAGATCTCAGCCTCCTGAGATCACAGGAATTTTCTAAAACTGGTTGTACAGTCAGTGAATGTGTTTTCTGAATTCTTATATTTCTAGATGGATTTTTCACTTTATTATTATGCAGTGACCTCCTTTAACTATTCTGACCAATACTGGTTTGAAGTCTATCTTGTCAGAGTAAAATTCCTCCTAATTTTTCCCTCCTTTTACCTTTATTCTGTTTCTTTACCATCAAAATTAATATACACTATTATTAAAATCAAAATGATTAAGCCTAATGTTTAAGAGAGCCTCCTGCTCTTTTATGTAAACTGCAATTCAGTCTATGAATCCACAGTTCAAAACAACACTATTTAGGTAAACAGAATAAATGTATGTTATTTTGGGAAATTTGAAAATAAAATCACTCCTTGATGACTTGTAGGATTTTATTATAAAAGACCACTAAATGATAAAAAGTAAATATGTAGATGAAGCACTAGAATGCAATATATGAAAGAAATGGGAAGAAGAAAATAAGAAAGCCACAAGGTATAGACAAAGATAAAGAATTTTGGTAATGTACATAAGAGTGAAGCTTTAAATGTGAAATAGTTACTAGCAAACGTACACTTGCACTCAACACAGGATACTTCTAAGGGATGAGAGAGTATTTTTCTTATCCCCAAATCAGATACAGGTCAAAAACATAATGAGAAAAATATTTTCAGAAACTGTTCTCACTGAATACCAGAGAATAAATCCAGAATACATCAAACTGTTAAAAAATAAAATAAAACAGTTCTAGAACGAGCTAGCACAAATAAGAAAAAATAAAACATTGATTTTTTTAGGGATGCAGAAGATTCCCTAAGTTGGGAAATACAGTATATGCACATACTAGTTAAAAATATAGTGTGTACCAGAATTCCCACTAGCATAAATATTGAAGTTTGGAAACATGGAATGCCAGTTTTCCCTATTTTTGGCAAATACTTCCCATCAAGAAGGACTTGTTAAAATCTTCCATCACGTGTTTTAGATATTATCATGGAATCCAAAGAACATTGCTGCTCCTTAACCTTTCACTAAATCCTCTCCTTTATCACATCTCTTTGTGACTATATTGACCACCTGGCATTCAACACTAAAGACTTTCAGCAGGAGCTCCATGATTATTTTCAACAACAGCATAAGAAGTGAAATGCTCTCATTCCCCCATTCATTCAGCTGCCTCTCATCTCTCATTGAGATATTCTGGTTCCTAAAGAGAAAAAGAAATACCAAGACACAGTTGGTTTTTTTTTGTTTTTGTTTTGTTTTTGTTTTTGTTTTTTGTTTTTACAATACAATGATTACAGTTAGTAAGGAGAACCCACATCATCAATGACAGAGAAAGATTAGGATTGACATAATATTTCAAGTAAAATCTGATTGGTCTATCTCAGTAGGTGTCTGTGTTCCAGACAAAGGAAAGAGACTAGAAAAATGAGCCTAGTGCTCATTTTGTAGCTGCATATATATATAAAACATATAATATAATAAAATATTATGTATAAAATATATATTTGTATTATGAAACATACTTATATAAAATTGTACATATAATTTTATGTGTAATTTTTATATAATTTTGTATATTTCTGTTGGAATATACTTTCCCATTATTATTATCAGTGACATCAATTAAGAGTTTAAGAAGCTTTACAACTTAATTCTGAAACTTTCCCTTTCTTTGTGTCCCTCTAAATTCTGTTCTACATCCCAACTCTTTCTGAAGAATGTCTTTCATCATGTCTTGAAGGCAAGTTTATGGATGTTGCATTTACTGAATTTTCATTTGCATGGCAAGAATTTCCCTTCGTGTTTGGGGGGGATGGAATATTCCAGAGGACAATATTCTAAGATCTCTCTACTTTAAATATTTCCCTCCACAACCTTCTTATTTTCATGGTTTCTGAAATTGAGTTGCATGTAATATTTCTCTTTGATTTGCTATAGATTTGTCACTTTGTTTCTTTTCCATTTTTTTCTTCTTCCCTGATTCTTATTTTTTTATTTTTATTTATTTATTTTATTTTTTGCAATTTGAAGATGATCTGCCTAGATGTTGTTTGTTGCCCTTTATACTGTTTGGTATTCTCTAAGCTTTGGTGTTCTCTTTGCTGAGTTATATTAGCTTGGGAGATGTTCCATAATTATTGTTTCAAATGTTTTCTCTGTTCCTTTTCTCTTTTATTTCTGTTGGGATTACTATTTGGATGTACATCTGTATTTGTCCAACTGCTCTTTGATATTCTGTTCTATCGGTCTTGTTTTTTCTTTTCTCCTCTTTCCTTTTTGATTTTGGAAGTTTCCATTGGAAGCTTTTCAAGCTGAGAGTTGCATCATTTATCACCTGCACCTCTATTACTCATGAGATGATCAAACATCTTCTTCATTTCTCTCAAAGTACATTTTGTGCATGTGCAGCTACTCGAGCTTGCATTAAGGTCCTGAGCAGTGATATCCTTGAACTTTCTGATCAGTGTTAGTGTTCTACCAGTTGAGCCTCAGCTCCACTTCCAGCTTTCCTATTTCTTGGAGTAAGGAGTACTTAATTGTAGACCAGTGTCTCATGGACTTTTCTCCTTAGGCAGGTATTGAACCATGAGCCTCAGATCTCAGCCTCCTGAGTAGCTAGGATTGCAGACACCATCTACTGACATTGAGACATTTTCTTTTACTGAACATCCATCCTTGGTTTGTATGGGTCTCACATGACTTTCAGTTAATTTGTATTTTTTCACTCGCTTATACAGGATAACTAAAGGAATCTGTAGCTACATTTTCCCTTTATCCTGTGCAGAATACTGGAGGACATTCCTCACTGGACCAGTCCAATTGATCAACCTGCCTATCTTAGGTTCTCTCTGGCTTTCCTTTGACATTCACTTTGAGTTTGTGAAGTCAAAACTCACAGAATGTGTTGGCTTCTAGTTTGTCTTGAGATTTTTAATCTATTAGGCTGCCCTTTGCTGCGCTTCTAGAAATTTATCAAAGAGCCTCTTTCCTGATACTGATACGGAAGAGGTGTTTCTGCCTACCTGCTTTGGTTCTAAGTCATGATTATCTGAAGCTGCCAATGAATCTATTCCACATTCAGAACCAGCATGGCTGAAAGATGCACTGATTTCTCAGCGTTCGGTTGTTAGGGTGAAGAGACCATTTCTGCTTCCATTCCAGAAATGAGACATAAACGATGGTCATTTTTGAAGGCATACCTCTCCTGCTTGAAGAGGCCAGACCGGAGATGGGTTCTGAGTCTTGGCAATCCTTCCTTGTGATTTCCGGTACCTCAGAAAGATCCTGCACTCTGCTGGAACATGGAACACAGCACTACTATGCTGTAATAAGCTAGAACAAACAGAAAATTTAAATTACACACCTTTCCCTATCTCTAACCCTCTATTACCCTATTCTATACTTGCCTGAAATTTTCCTCCTTTGCTATTTTTCATGCTTTACTATTTCCTTTTTTTTTCTTTTTTGGTATTCATACAAATATCAGCCCCTGATAGAGACAAGTTCATTCAAATAGAAGCATTCAATCTTATTCAAATAGTTTGGCTCAGCACCTGTGGCTCACACCTGTAACCCTAACTACTCAAGAGTCTGAGATCCATAGACACAAGTTTGAAACCTGACCCCTTCCAGAGAAGTCCATGAGATTCTTACCTCCAATAAACCACCAAAAAACTGGAAGCTGAGCTGTGGTTGAAGTGGTAAATCATTAGCATTGAGCAAAAATGCTTAGGGACAGAGCCCAGGCCTCATGAGATCAAGCCTCAGGGCTAGCATTCACACACACACACACACACACACACACACACACACACACCACACACACAAATGGTACTGTGTTTTTTTCTTTTATGGTATAATGTATATGTACATGTGTGCATTTATGTATGTGTATATTACAAATGTATGTTGTGCATATGTATTACATATGTATGTTGTGTGTATATATGCAACACACATTATAACCATTGTGTGTCTGAGGCTTTGTGTGTACCACAGTGAGATATTTCTTTTACTATGCTTAGGATTGAACTCAAGGACTTGACCTCACTCTAGTCCTTTCTTGTTATGGCTGACATTGTATTGTTTGAGCTACTCCTCCATTCCTATTTTGTGCTAGTAATTAGAGATGGAATCTCATGGGCACATCTGACAGGCTGACCTTGAATCATGATTCTCTAGATCTCAACTTCCTGAGTAGCTATGATTATAGAAATAACGATGCACATAAGCACTAAGCTTCAGCACTTGTTTAATATATGAGGAAATTGAAATGCAACAGAGTTGTCACTAACTTAAGTTCATAATACTGGTACTTAAGAGCCAGAGTTTATACTCAAGTGTCTATGACTCCCCAACCCACAGTCTTCATAGCATGTAACACCCACCCATACATGTCAGCATGTCCACTACATGAATATGTGATCTCAGTTACATGTGTGTTGCCTTGTGCCTTCTACATGTATATACATATAATGGCCTTGTGTAATGTATGTAATGTATGTTATGGTATATCATGTGTGTTATATGCTCATGATTGGTCATGAGGGAAAGAACTTCACCTTGCTAATCACTCTACCCTTTATACCCAGTGAGAAACCCAGATCTATCTTTAAGGTGTTCTTTGTAGTTCAAATAATTTTCTAATTGTTCTCCATAGTTACCTCGGGTTTTTCTACAAATATTTGTTGAGCAAATAATGCATCCTGAAATGAACCAATCTATGGATACATAGATAAAATAAAACTTGGCAAATTGCAGTTTCACAGATGATATGTGCTCATCAAGGGCTACAAGCTTGGCTTGGCATACAGAAAGGAAGCTGGTGAGCCAGGCGAAAGGGAGGAAAAGAGGAATTATTATAATTCAAAAGAATTAGCAGCATTTTTTCACAGACCAGTTTAAAATTTCTGCCAGATTGTTGCTATTTTAGACCATATTGATAGATCTCCAATAGCTACAATTAAGGGTTTTATTTTCCCACTTTAGTAGAAAACACTGATCAGTAAGATAGATCTTCTAAGGTTTCTTTTACTTGTGCAGTGTAATATGGCCAGCACATGCTGCCATTCAAGAGGACTTCAGTAGAAGAGATAATAAGGTTTGGAAGACATGCAGACTTGACTAATCATCATTTTCCGCTATTTGACAAGAAAAGTATTACTATATCTAAAAAGGGACTAAGGTTAATTGATATTTGGCTAAATGAATGACCTATTGAGGATATTTTGCTTGCCACAAATTGGATTATACCAGCTTTGTTTCTTAAATCTCGTATGGGCACAACTTTGCCTGTCACCTCCTTGTGTTCACAACTTAGACCACAATCTAACAACCAAGACTCAAAAGGAACCAGGAGATGAGACATAGGGTTCACTTTCAGGATCAGAATGACAATAAAATACTTGCAAAGAACAGGAAAATAAAAAGACATAGATGTATATAACAAAGATGTCATGGACATATATTTGGATGTAGTAACTTTATGTTTATAGTTAAATATATTTACATTTCATTATATATACATATGCACACATTTTTGTATCATGCAATTATTTTTTAAATTAATTTTATTATCAAGATGGGAGTTTGGCCTAGCATGAACGAAGACCCACGTTTGATTCCTCAGTACCACATACATAGAAAAAAGCCAGAAGTGATGCTGAGGCTCAAGTGGTAGAGCTCTAGCCTGGAGAAAGTCCTAGGACAGTGCTCAGGCCCTGAGTCCAAGCCCAGGACTGGCAAAAAAAAAAAAAAGATGATATACAGAGGGGTTATATTTGCAAATGAAAGGTAATGAGTACATTTCTTATCTAACATGGTTACCCTCTCCCTCATTTTTCTCTTACTTTCCTTCCTCCATCCCCAAGTTGTAAAGTTTATTTCCAACATATATTCTTGAGGATCGCTGTTACATTGGTTTACCCTTTTTCCTTTATTTCATCATTTTGTTGTTCCCTTCCCTTTCCCAAATGAGATAATAAACATATATACAAGATACAGGGTACCAAAATCAAGTACAATGACAACAGGGGAGAAACCAAAGAGGAAAAAAACCAAAGAAGAAGAAAGAAAAAAACTCCACACAGTGCATTAAAAACAACAACAACAAAGAAAAACCTCTTGTTTCCACATCATGGAGTTCATTTCAATTAGCATCGTCTTATATGGTCATATCTATGCTCTTAACTAATGTTAAGGAAGAATCAACATACAAACTTTCTTTTTAAGTATTTGAAGAAAGGGGTTCAACATATCAGTTTATAAATACATTGCATCTCGATCAATGTCCAATGTCTTAAAAAACAAACAAGGAGTTGTGGTAAATGGGGTGGGTTTTTTAAAAATTGTGGCAGTTTATTTTCTTAAAAAAGTTTTATTGAAAAATAAATGAATAAATAAATAAATAAGTTTTATTGGGCCTACTTTGACCTAGTGGTAGAATGCTTGCCTAGCATGCACAAAGACCGATGTTTGCCTCTTTGGTACCAAATATACAGAAAAAGGCAGAAGTGATGCTGTGGCTCAAGTGGCTCTAACCTTGAAAAAGCCCAAGGACAGTGCTCAGGACCTGAGAACAATCCCTGACAAAAAAATGTTCCTTATTATCCTTACATAGTTGTACCCAAGAGGTTTCATTTCAACATATCTAAATGGTCCTCTAATTGAGCTTTATTGGTGAGAACTCAGAACTTATTTTTCCTTTGTACTTTTATTAATGTCATATTGACCATCTTTGTGATTCTCTCAGAATTCAGTATACTCTTCTTTGTAATCCAGCCAATAGAATTTATGGGTCAAAGATTTAGGTGAAATTTAAAGTCCTTTAAATTTCCAATATTTTTTAAAAGGCTGAACCATATATTTTTACCTTCTTCACTAAGATGTAATACAGGCCTAACTCATTCATACAATATAATATTACCTTGATACTGGCTACATCACTGTCCAGGGAAGATGAACCTTTGGCCCAAATAAGAAAATTCTCTCATTGTATTCCAAGCATCTGTGGCTCTCCACACTAGACTTTTGCTCAGAAATACATGGGGAATTGGAACAGAAATGGGGCTAGGTTTGTTTAGAATTATATCCTATGTAAGCCTCTGTGGGAGTAGAATCACAGAAACTCTGGGAGCTGCTGAGAACCTGGAACAGTTTTCACTACCATAGAGTAGTGGGATTCCAGGTGCAAAGAAAGCTGAGACAGATGATCAAGTTGCCTGAAGTGTTTCCACTCCCTTCAAGATATGGTTGTGGTTTCCAAAATGGTCCTTTCTTCTTACGATCAGTCTTTTATTTCCTTTGTCTTCTCTGAGTACATTTCTTGACAAAGAATCCTTGATGAAGACAAACATGTGTCAGCGTCAGAAGTGACAGTTTTGGGTGTATACAACTGTCTCCAAATTCCCAAGAGCTTTCAGAGAAGCCAAAGATAATGGCTACATGACTACTGACTACAGGATGACAGCACGTCTAAAGTTCAGAGTTCAAATGCATGCAATATGGATGTGTAGATGTGTGTATATACATGCACATACATGCAAGCATGCAAAGCACATACATGTGTTCATATCATCATCATTTTTTTTTGCCAGTCCTGGTTTTGAGTTCAGAGACTAAGCACTGACCTTGGACTTTCTCAAGGCTAGAGCTCTACCCACTTGAGCCACAGCACCACTTCCAGCTTTTTCTATGTATATGGTACCAAGGAATCGAACCTGGGTCTTCAAAAATGCTAGGCAAGCACTCTACCACTAGGCCAAACTCCTGGGCCCCATATCATCATTTTTTTTCCAAATTATATTTTATTGTAATTAATAAAAAGGTTACATGATATTTGCAAGATAGAAGGTACATTAATTCACATATATTGATACCTTTTCACATGACTTGGTCCCCATTACCCTCCCCTCTACCCACCCCCCCATCTTGGTTTTCCCCCCTTCCCTATCCAATTTCAAATAACCAAATACAAATAAATCCAATATATCAGATAACAAAGTGAGATACTGTAACAATATGAGATAACCAAGGGACAGCAAAAGAGATGAGAGATAACATAGTACCTTAAGGACAACAATCATTCATTGTATGGCTTTTGTTTCAATATCCTGGAGGTCCTTTCAATTAGCTTCATACTATATGGCCCTATGTATCAAGGTTTTGCTCTATTGCAGGTCTCTGCTAGTAGAGCCCAAGGTTTCTACTGATTATGACAAATGAGGGGAACCACTGAGCCTAAGTTCCTTTGAGTCCGGCTTACTTCACTTAATATGATTTTTTCTAAGACTTTCCATTTCCTAACAAATGGGACGATGTCGTTTTTTTCTGACAGCAGCATAGAATTTCATTGTGTACAAATACCACAACTTCTTGATCCACTCATCAACTGAGGGACACTAGGTTGGTTCCATATCTTTGCTATGGTGAATAGTGCTGCAATGAACATTGTTGTGCTAGTGGATTTAGTATGCCCTAGTTTCTGGATGGTTGGGTAAATGCCAAGTAGTGGAATTGCTGGGTCATAGGGGAGCTCTATGTTTAGCCTTTTGAGGCACTGCCATACTGCTTTCCATAGTGGTTGAAGGAGTTTGCACTCCCACCAACAATGTAGTAGTGATCCCTCCTGGCCACATCCCCTCCAGCATCTGTTGTTATTCATTTTCCTGATCCTGGCCATTCTAACTGGAGTGAGGTGGAATCTTAGAGTTGTTTTGATTTGCATTTCTTTTATGACCAGAGATGTTGAGCATTTCTTCGTGTGTCTATAGGCCATTTTTGTTTCTTCTTCAGAGAAGACTCTCTTTAAGTCTTTGGCCCATTTTTTAATGGGATGGTTGTTACTTTGGAGGTTAGTTTTGGAGTGATTCAATTTTTTGAGCTGTTGATATATTTTAGATATGAGGTCTTTGTTCTTTGTTTGGTTGGTGAAGATCTTCTCCCACTCTGTAGGCTTCCTAATTAAATTACTAGCTATGTCCTTTGCCATACAAAAGCTCTGCAGTTTAATGCAGTCCCACTTATCCAGCCGTTCTCTTATTTGCTGTGATTCTTGGTCCTTATTAAGAAAGTTTTGACCTGTGCCAAGGAGGCCTAGTGTATCTCCTATTCCTTCTTGTAAAGTTTTCAGTGTGTCAGCTTTTACCTCCAGGTCTTTGATCCATTTGAAGTTAATTCTAGTGCAGGGTGACAAAGAAGGATCCAACTTTAGTTTTCTGCAGGTGCTTAACCAATTCTGCCAGCACAACCTGTTGAAGAGGCTATCTTTCTTCCATTTTATTTTTTTGGCTCCCTTGTCAAAGATCAGGTGGTCATAGGTCTGTGGTTTAATATCTCGGTCCTCAGCTCTATTCCATGGGTCTTCAGACCTGTTCTTGCCAGTTCCAAGCTGTTTTGATAATTATAGCTCTGTAATAGAGTCTAAAGTTTGGAATTGAAATTCCTCCGGCGCTGTTCTTTCTGCTAAGAAGTGTTTTTGCTATACGCGGTCTTTTATTATTCCATATGAAATTTTGGATTGCCTATTCTATTTCTTTAAAGAACAACACTGGGATGTTGATGGGTATTGCATTGAATTTGTAGGTAGCCCTTGGCAAGATTGTCATTTTTACAATGTTGATTCTTCCAATCCAGGAGCATGGGAGGTTTTTCCATTTCCTTAGTTCTGCTTTAATTTTCTTTTTAGTGTTTTAAAGTTTTCATCAAAAAGGTCCTTTACATTCTTAGTTAAGTTAATTCCTAGGTACTTTATTTTCTTTGAGGGTATTGCGAAAGGAGTTGCTTTCCTGATTGCTGCCTTGTTCCTCTCATTGTTGGCGTAGAGGAAGGCAGTTGATTTTCGAGGGTTAATTTTATGGCCTGCTACCCTTCCAAAGTTTTGAATCAGCTAAAGGAGCTTGGGAGTAGAGTCTATAGGATTCTTTAAATATACAATTATGTCATCTGCAAAGAGGGATAGTTTTACTTGCTCTTTCCCTATTTGGATCCCCTTTATGCTTGCTTCTTGCCTTATTGCACTGGCTAGGAATTCTAATACTATGTTAAAGAGGAGTGGAGAGAGTGGGCATCCTTGTCTCGTTCCTGATTTTAGAGGGAATGGCTTTAGATTTTCACCATTAAGTATAATACTAGCTGTGGGTTTCTCATACACAGCCTTTATTATACTGAGGAATGTTCCATGGATTCCTAGTTTCTCCAGTGCTTTTAGCATAAATAGGTGTTGGATCTTGTCAAATGCCTTTTCTGCATCTATTGAGACAATCATGTGATTTTTGTCCCTGCTCCTGTTGATGTGTTGAATTATATTAATTGATTTGTGTATGTTGAACCAGCTTTGCCTCCCTGTGATGAAACCTGTTTGATCATAGTGTATAATTTTTTCGATGAGTTGTTGTAGACGGTTGGCCAGTATTTTGTTGAGGAGTTTTGCATCAATGTTCATCAAAGAAATAGGTCTATAGTTCTCTTTCTTTGATGAATCTCCGGCGGTGAGGGGTGGGGGAGGGGTCCTCGCGTTCCGAATTCTTTGAGAAAGTTGGATGTGAGCTTTATCTGGATTTCTTTTCTGGTTTGAGTCCTTCTCTGTTGCTTTTTGAGTTTGTTGTTGTGGATTTCTTAAGGTAGTTGGCTCTTGGGACTCCCTGGTTCTCTCTTTTTTTGAAAGAGAGCTAGGCAGCGTCCCTATTGTCTGGGCGCCATCTTCCATCAGCCCCATATCATCATTTTTGACTGAGTGCTGGTGACTCACACCTGTAATCCTAGATTCTCAGGAAACTGACATCTGAGGATCATGGTTCAAAGTCAGCCTGACAGGCAAAGTCTGTGCAATTCTTATTTCTAATTAACCATCAAAAAGCTACAGGTGGAGATGTGGTTCAAGAGAGAGGACAAGTCCCTGAATTCAAGCCCCATTGCTATCATCGAAAAAAACAACAGAGGAAAGAGACCTTGACTTTGAGAGACCCAAGAATAGTTTGAAGGCCAATGATAGGAAAGCTCAATATTATCCTTTAATGTCCTAAAGCTGAAAAGAGAAAATAATGAGAGAAAACCTCAGGAAATGATAGAAATGAATGGAGAAGTGGAGTACAGCGAATCTATAATTTAACCTAGAAAAAAATTATAATTAACTTCCTAGGAGATGGTCAGGAAAGGGGATGTCATGACACTAAGATACTGAAACATATAATAAACAGTTATCATGTTGAACAATAGTATTCATGCATCTGAATGAGCAGACAAGGGACTAAGCCGAGTGAGACAAGGGGTCTCATGGGCTGAGGTATCCAATCCACATCAGGATGGGCCTTTCTTTCTCTTGACCCTGTGTTAGCAAGTAACAGGGCTACACGGGATTTAGTGCCATGAGACCCCAAAGATCATGATCTTCCCATTCTGCTTTCTGAATGCTTTTACCTGTTTTCAATAATGAGGAGGCAGAGGCCCTCTTCTGTCCGCATGTACACAGTTTACATATCCTTAAGCGTGGTATATTTTATGGGCCTTGTTTTCCTATGGTCAGTGTTGGAAACCTCTTCTTCAGTCTGCTTACCATCATTCCTTCAACTCATACTCCCAGAGCTTTCCAGTTGATTTTTTGTTTGTTTGTTTGTTTGTTTTGACAGTCCTGGGCTTGAACTCAGGACCTGAGCACTATCCTTGGGCTTCCTCAAGCCAAAGCACCACTTTCAGCTTTTTTTCCCTGTGTATGTGTTACTAAGGAATCAAACCCAGGGCTTTCTGCATGCTAGACAAGCACTCTATCACTAGGCCATGCCACCAACCCCTCTGCCCACTTTTTAAAACAGCAGAATATGTTTTAGATAAAGGTGTAGAATCAGTTGAGGGCTGATGGCTCATGTCTATAATCTTAGGTAATCAGGAGGTTGAGATCTGAAGATCACAGTTCTAACCCTGCCCTGGCAGGAGAGACCAGGAGACTGTTAGACTAACCACCAGATGGAAATGGGGGTGTGGCTCAAGTGGTAGAATGCTAGCCTTGAAGAAAAAAGTTAAGAGACAGCACATAAGCCCTGACTTCAAGCCCCATTACACACACACACACACACACACACACACACACACACACTTACACACACACCATATAAAAAGCTGAAGGTCCACTGCTTTTAGAATATAGGATTCCTGAATCATGTACATTTTAACCCAAACTCACAGTGAAAGGAGGAGACTTAAAGTAGGGAGAAGAAAGAGCTGCCCAAATTGTGGTTCACTCTTCGGGTTTTCCCTCCCTGCCCCCTAGGCCATGGACAGAATGATTCTTTTCCTAACTCCCCAGATTCTTTTGAAGGCTTTTTAAAAGATTTCCCCCATTCATCTAGCTCTGGACTCAAGGAAAGACTTGCATTACTGATTTTTCTTTCCATGAAACTTTTATTTTCAGGCTCAAGTAAATTGATGTTCATCTTCAATTCCCCGCATCCTCTCCTAGGTGTTCTGGTTGTACGAGGCTGTGCCCTGGGAGACACATGGCTCCATTGTGGATGAGATGGGAGGGAATTACTGAAATGAAATGTAAAAACCAAGAAGGAAAAGAAATCACTGCAGCACTCCCTCATCTCATTTTCAAAGGGTCAGACTGGAATTTATCCTCCAAAGTATTCTCCGAAGCTTTATCTCACCCTGGGGCAAGCATTAGATGGTGCTGTTCCAAAGGACCAGAATTAATTTTCTATCAATAACATTCCACTTTATTATATTTATGTATTAATTCACTCACTCATTGAACAAACATTTATTGAATGACCTTTTTGGACTGGGCACTATGCCCAGACGCTTAAAGGGAGAGATACAGAATTAGCAAGGTACAGATCCAGAATTTTGTATGAAGGAAGAAAGCAAACAATTGTGGAGCAGTAAGCCAAGCTTTGGGTTGGAAATTCTCAACACCAGGAAAGTACTATCTATTTATAAGGTACCTGCAGAAGCTCAGAGAAAGCACTGGGATTTGATATGTACATAATATCAAAGGAGGGGTTGCAGGCATGGCCTAGTTGGTAGAACACTAACCAGTAAGCCAAAGGGTCAGTTATTAAATTTGAGTCCTGGTCTCCTCCCTAAAAATAAAAGAGAAAGAAAAGACTACTCAAAGAAGACATGTGCAAAGCCAACTTATCTAACAGAATGAGGGAACATAGAAGGCCCGGGTCTTTCCTGTGACAAGGGCTTGTCCCAAAGACTTGGTGGGGTAAAGAACGGGACAATGTTTATGAAAGATCAACCCAGACCAAAACCAGGGTCTGAGACCACATCTTCACACTGGCTCTCCCAAGCTGCAGTCAGAGATTTCACTTGATCTTACCCTAACTAATGTAGGATGTTTTTCTATAGGTGGCCAAGACAGACTTCCTCTGGTTTAGATGGCAGTTGTTAAATTCTCAATTTTACATGCTTTTGAGTTTGTTTTGTGAAAGGTGATTGATTACTAGGGAGAATCTCTGCTATGGTATTTATTAACTATGATGCTAGGATGAATAAATTAACCCTTTCATCCTCTTTTTGTTTATATGTGTTTGTCAGTTCTGAGGCTTGAACTCAGGGCCTAAGATACTGTCTGATCAAGGTTAGTACTCTACCACTTGAACAACAGGTCATCTTTACTTCTATCTTTTTGGCTAGTTAATTGGAGATAAGTGTCTCATGGACTTTCCTTCCCAGACTGACTTTGAACCATGATCCTCAGATGTCATGCTCCTAAGTATCCTGGATTACTGGTCTGAGCCACCAGCACCAGCCATCTCATGCTCATGCTATTTATTTGTAAATATCTTCAAGGATAATGCCTTATTTTGTTGCACTTGAAGAGAGAGAGTACCTTGTGCTCTTTACAGACTCCTAGTCCCTTCTCTACACATTCTGTCTTTACTACCTCTGACCACTGTGGCCTCCGGAGTTGCAGAAGTCAAACATCTCCCAACAGACTAAAGATGTGGAAGCCAGTTTCAACAGGAAGCCAGGAATTCCACTCTTGGGAATGTGGTCTCAATGAAAGTGTCAGCTTCAGGGTGATTCCTCTCCACACTCGCTAGAACAAAATCACGCCATCGACATGGAAGTTCCAAGATGGGGCCCGCATTCCCAAGACTGCGCCTTTCCATCCTCAAAGTCCATAGTACATCCTCAAGTCTCACACTCTCCACTAAAGCCATGGTATTGCTTATTCTTTTCTATCCCTTCATTCAAATTCCCTTCTCTCTGCCCCGCCCCTCCCCGCGTCTCTCTCTCTCTCGAATACTGACATTTAAGGTACATCAAGAAAAGTCAGGACAACACCTCTTCTCAGTTGACTATATAGATCTCCATACAATCCCCTTTCCATAATCACCTAATGCAGGACTTAAAGCCTGGATTGGGGCAAGTGGAGGAGTCATCATAGTCCCACAATGCTTAATGTCTGGGAAGTCCTAGGGCACAGCCAGCCAGGGTGAGGTGATTCAGGCATCAGGAACACACAGTCGAAGGACATTCTTTCTTCACGGGATGAACAAGTGCAGAATTGGTACCCGATACTGAGCTCCGCCTTAAATTCTGGGCACCTAGTGTTTAACTCACCCTGCTTTATCCTGGGGTTTATCTTGGAAAGGCTTAGTACTCTAATATGGCAAAGTCACAGTACAGCAGAGACGGGGGGTGGGGGGTGTTTACTCATCAGTCTTGAGACACTCCAATGACACTCCTGCTGATTCCTAGAGGAACTGGCTGTTTTGAACATCTGAGTGACTGTGTGAGCCTTATGGAGTGGCGACATAGGGTGCTAGACATGGAGGATGGGATAGAGTGACAGGAGGACTTCCCATAAATATGAGAGTTAACACTTTGCTTTAGTAACACTTACCTCCAAGTAGAGGGAGGGTTTTTGCAGGCTCATCCAGCCTGGAAAGACTTTGCCTATCTCTGGGAATATGATTCTGGCCAGATAACAAAGAGAATTATGTCCAAGGCTTCCTAACAGACTTCACTGAGGACCCAGTGAACACCCTTCCAGAACACAAGATGTGGAGGGAAAGCATAGAGAGTCATACATCAGCACTATCAAATCTCCCTGGGAATGAGCAGCAAAGAGGAATGCAATTGAGGCATAGCCCATCTAAGCTGTCTTTTAGGAGACCTACTGAATTGATGGCATTCTTTTCCTCCTGAGTCACCTCACAAGGACCAGAGAGCTGGTTGTATCTTGCTTGTTCTGAACTTCTGATCTCTTGCAAGCTCACCAGAGAACACCACAGACTCAGACTCCTCTCAGTGAAGGCTCCAACAGAAAGGACAGTGACTCATGCTAATTATACAGTAACAAGAGAAGAGGGAGGGAAGAAGCCTCACAGTTTTTCCCAACAGCAGCTGGGGACTTTCTATTTATTTTCCTGCTATTTATAACTCACTTAGACAAGGAGGTCTTATCTCTCCTCCCACCCCCACCCCACCTCAAATAAAATTTGTCGAGGGGTGGATCCAGTTTTATTTAAATTGGCTGAACAGAGGAGCAGAGCATATATAATCCATATGGAAAGAGATAAGGCTTTCTCCTTGTACTTGGTATAAAAATAACCAACAGGCAAAATGAACATGGATAGGGGAAAATTAATTTACTTCCCTGCTTAATTAGTAGATGTGAGATAAGTGTATCTGCTTAGTTCCCTAATTATAATAACACAGAGCAGTTATGTGAAACTTCATCATCAAAAACGCCCCCCCTCTTCTGACATGAAATAGTCTTTGATATCCTGATGTAAGCTTCCTGGCTAAGTAGAAGGACCATGATTTTGGCGGGGTGGGAGGAGGGGAGCGTAGGTGACTGGATTGAGACACTGAGAACTCATCTTAATATTAAGATAAAGCTTCACCACCTATTCTAGTCCCCTAGGCTCTGAACCAGGGGAATGGGGAGTATCTGTCAAAATATATGAGCCCAAGACTCTACCAGCTTCAGGGACAAAAGTCTACCACTGGGGGTCAGAGCTTGAACATCTGCCTACCAACTCTTGAAGCTAGAGATGCTCCTTCAGTAATAGAGGAAACATGAGTGACCTAGAGAGAGTAGAGGCTCTGAGTGCCATCTGAAACAGGTAACCATCACCAGAAAAGCCCAGTAAGCATCTTTTGCCTATTAAGGGAAATCTTAATTCGTATGTGTGTGTGTGTTCTGGTACTAGGTCTCAAACTAAGGGCCTCATGTTCTTGCTTAGGTTTTTTTTTTTTTTGGTTAGTTGGAGATAAGAGTCTCATGAAGTTTTCTGCTTGTGCTGACTTCAAAAGATGATTCTTAGATTTCAGCCTCCTGAGTAAGAAGGGTAACAGGAATGAACCACTAGAGTCTGGCTTTTCCTACTAATTCCTACTTTTTTTTTTTCAATAATGGGGCTTGCACTCTGTCCCTGAGCTCTATCCCTGAGCTCTTCAGCTCAAGGCTACCACCCTACCCTGAGCCAGTGCTTTTCAAGTGGTTAATTGGAGATAACAATCTCACAGACTTTTAGTGCCCAGGCTGGCTTTGAACCATGATCCTCTGATCTTAGCCTCCTGAATAGCTAGGATTACAGGCATGAGCCACTGTGCCTGGCTAATTCCTACTTTTATGTTCAGTTGTTCATCTCTGCTTCACTCCACCTCCTTTTTCCCCCCCTGTAGTGGCATTGTTCACAGCAATTTAGAACTTGTAATCAAATCATGAGTCTTATACTCATCAGTACTAAGAATGTCTTCATCTCCAAACCCTAGGAGACCATTGTCTTTGCATGTTTCATCAGTCACCTTATACAAGCACAGTTTCAGCCTCTGGTAGAATTAAAGTTTGAGATTCTATTTTCTTTTTCTTTTTTTGCCAGTCCTGGGGCTAAAACTCAGGGCACTGTCCTTGAGCTTTTGCAAGCCTAGCTCTCTACTACTTGAGCCATAGCACCACTTCCAGCCTTTTCTGAGGAATTGAACTCAGGGCTTCATACTGCTAGGCAAGCACTCTACCACTAGGCCACGCTCCCAGCCCTTGAGATTCTATCACCAAAAAAGAAAAACTCCAAACCCTCCATTATATATTTAGTATATGAAAATATATTATATATATTATATTGGGATAAGTGTTACTTATATATGTTATGTATTATATAACAACATATATATATATCATATATATATTCACTGTAGTCATTATTGTCTTTGGTGTTTGATATCCCTTCAAGAATGTCCATAGCCAAAGTATTTTTACATAAATGTGTGAAAATGGAACAATGAAGCATGCTGAAGTGGTTTTGGAAGGGAGGATGCAGAGAGGGTAAATGTGATCAAGGTAGATCTATGATACGGACATGTCAAAAAAACCTCATTCAAATAATTAAGGTTAATAAAAATCTGAGAACAAATAAAATACTAGGAGTACTTTTTGTGGACTTGCTTGTGTGTGTGTGTGTGTGTGTGTGTGTGTGACTTTTGGAAAATGGGAAACACATAGCCAAACAAGAGTATGTGCAATTATGAGATTTTGCTTTTATTTTCAAACCAGGCATAGGGGGAGAGGAGATAACTCAAAATAATAGCTTCTTAAATTACAGCTTTATTGTGTTTTTATTTTGCCTTATTTTTATAAACACAATAGCTTGTATATATTTTATTTAAACTGTTAAAAAATCGAAGCTACTCCAATGGGGATAAGAATTATAACTTCTAATTATGTAGCTTTAAAGGCAATGTAATTATGCAACAGCATTTGAAAAAAATACATGAATGCAATGTAATGGATCTCTCTTTCCTATTTTCTTAATATTAGGTTTTTCCTTAACCACAGAAAAATATATAACTCCCTAGTTTCTACCCCTGAACTCTCCTTTTTCCAGTTAAAAATACATTTCTGTTTAAATCAATGGCATCAAGAGAAGAAAAGGCAGAGAAACACCTGCAACCCCTCCATGCAACTTTTCACAATATGTCTATAAATAAGGTGGTGGGGGAGCGGGAACTCATCTCCCTTCCATAAATCACAAATGTGGTTTTATGGAGTCTCTTTGGTGCTATATCCCCACTGTTGGTTTCTGTTTGTTTCATGCAGGACCAATTGAGAGCATCCATGCAGAGAGTGGAAGTCCACTGTGAGGTGTCCTAACACAGGAATGACTTAGTGACTCATGATACTCGTAGAAAGTCATGAAAGCACTGAAATGTGGGGAGGAATTTGACTCAGTTTCATGGAACCCAGAAATGGATCGACATTGAGAACACTGGGCGTTGGATTTCTATTCAGTGTTGCTGGACTTCTGAGCTGTTACAGACACACTCTGGTTTCTGCGAGGGTCAGTTTCCTGGAAATGGATAAACATAAGATTATTGGCAGGGTTATTATAGAAGAAATGTTATCTGCCAACAGATACCTGCTTCTTTTGAGGTCAGTTCCAAAGCTAAGAACCTTCAAAGCCATTTCAGTGGAAGTATGCCTAAGTAAAAGCTCAAAATGTCACAGTAAGTAAACCTTCAGTGAAAGCTTTGAGTTCTGTAGCCCTAGGTGTGTGCTTGTGTGTGTCCTGAAATGAGCCTATACAGAGTTACAGCATACACAGACTCCACAAAATACAGTTGTATTTTTCATGCTAGGTATTATTAGGAGAAAGTACAAATAGATTTTATTTACTACGTAGCATTTTCCTGGTTTATAAAAAACAATGGAGGAACAGATAACAGAAGCTTGTTATTCTGTGTAAGATTGTTAGGAATGATTATCAGAATTGGACAATCTGAGTTTTTCCTGTACCACTCCTATCTTATTTTTATGTTAAGAAACAGTCACAACAGGCTCAGAGAGATGAAGTTGCATGCATATATTCTTTCATATATGGAACTTAGATCTAAATTATAAATATATATATACATATACAGGATCAAATGCATATATACAGAAATGTATTAAACTAAACTATGGTGCCTAAAGGGAAGGATTCCAATGGAGTTACTCTTTATAACAAGTTGGACAAAATGAGCACTAGGAAGCTACAACATGTGTTGTGAGATATAAGGGAAGTCAAAAAAGGAGCACAGATAAATGTAGAGAGGAAAGGTGGGAGAAGGTTGTCATAATATCCGGAGTATAGATCTGAAAAATGGAACTAGATAAAATTAAGGGATGGCTGGGGTTGGGAGGAAACTGAGGAGAATGATAAAGAGGATGCAATTGTACTCTCAAGCTGACATCTTAAATTTCGAGCTCTTTTGTACAACTACCTAAGGATAAGGAAAATAATCAGAGTATCCTAAATGCAGTCCTAATGTAGCACACTTTATTTTGTGTGCTCTAGACATATACCACATATTCTCCATATTTTATCTCCACCAAAATTGGTTCATTATTAGCCCACCATATAGAAGAATACGGTAAAGTTAACCAAAGGGAACCAAAAATCCCCGTAGCTAGGAATTATAATTCTGATATCCATGGACTTTCATGATACATGATGCCCAAGGATAAGTGAAGGAACAGAACCAGCACTCAAAGACTGAAATACTGCCCATTTTCATAACTATATGCCAAACTAAGATTTTAAATAATGTTGTTCTATAAAGAAAATGTTGCCATTTTGGGGTGGTGGAAACCCTTTTTGAGTTTGCAGCATTCCATCTGTCCCTGATGGGGCGCCCCTCAGTCTTGTAGTCTGCTCTCTCCAGTGAGCATGTTACTCTGTTCCAGATCTACAGGCAGATGCCCCAATAAGGAAAGCCTCACCTGGGTTCTTTCCATGCCACTTCTTACTCAGACACAGACTCAACTTTCTGCAAACTTGAGTAATTCTATCAACACTTTTACTATAGCACATTAAAGGTTAAAGACAAACATACCCTCTCCTCTCAAAAAAATTAATTCTACTTCACACTAACATATGCTATCTTGACAAGGGGCCGCAGGCCTTTCTCTTTCTAGAACTTTCAAAACAGAAGGCCTCGGTTCAAAATAGAAGCGTATGTTACACTGTTCCTATTAAAGAAGGAAACAAGAGGAGTCTCAAAGCCACAAACATTCTATTTCCAAGTTCAGTGCAAACAAGAAAATATGTCAGCCCAGAGGGGATAGATTTGGAGGGAAGGGGAGTGAGACACGCAAACTTTATTCTATGTTTAAATCTCAGCATATGGGCCATTCCTATTTTAGGGTGACAAATACTGACTTCCATCTTTTTGATAAATAATGTTATAAAAAGAAGAACAAGTTACATTTGAAGGTCCTAGTAGGCTTTCCCAATATCAATGTTTTGGAGAACATACGCTCATTATGGCTGATTAGATTTGGAGAAATCAATTGGCATTGCTGAAGGTCTTCTGCTTTATAAAAGCGGGGTTTGGATGATGAGATAAACTTGTATATTTGCTTCTGCCAAAGAATCTCATTTTCTTGGATCTACATTTAATAACTTGGTGACATCTCTAAGATGCTGTTAAACACTGGAATGTATGTGTTGAAGGCATCTTGCAGGTGCTGAGCTGAGGGGTGAATGCTCTTGGAGAATACTAATGGGTGCAACGAAGTCCCCTGAGCCCCAGGGAAATCTTTATGGGGCCAAATTCAGGGCTCAACAGACAAATTGACTATTCCTATTTTTCAAGATAATGATAAACGTATAAGAAAAGTTAATCCAAGGGCAGGGGCTCACGCCTGTAACCCTAGCTAATCAGGAAGCTGAGATCTAAAGATCGTTGTTCAAAGCCAGCCCAGGCAGGAAGTCCTTAAGACTCTTATCTCTACGTAACCACCAAAAAGCTGGAAGGGATTTTTTGGCTCAAGTTGGTAGAGTATTAATTTTGAGCAAAGGAGCTCAGGGACAGCACCCAGGCAGCAAAGTGAAATTCTCTATATTATTCCTTGGATAAGACAGAATTGGACTTCATACTTAAACATTAATTGGCACTATCAGCACCAAGGTCCGTCTTTCAAGATCTCATACTGCAGCCCTTCTCTGCAAATAAACTGTTGCCTTAAATTTTATATGTGGAACTCCCTTGACCTTGACTATATCCCTAATTAAAACTGCAGTGATGGAACCAGTGATTCACACCCATAAAACTAATTATCCTGGAATCTGAAGTCTCAGGATCATAGTTCAAAGCCATCCCAGGCAAAAACTCCATGAGATTCTTACCTCCAATTAACTACCAAAAAAGCAAGAAGTAGAGCTATATCTCAAGTGGTAGAGTGGTAGCCTCTAACAAAACTGCTGAAGGGCAGCAACCAGGCCCTGAGTTCAAGCTCTGGACTGGTGTATACACACACACAAACACACACACACACACACACACACACACACACACACACACACACACACACACACACACACACACACCCTACAGTGATGCGAGGGTTTTAAAACTGAGATCCTTTTACACATCTGGATCTAGAATATTTATTTTTCTCTAACTAGAAATAATGTCTGGATCATGGAGTTTAAAATGTGATATTCAGCTCAGGGCTCCCTGCCTCCTTGTTCAGATTGTTGTCATTTGTGAAGATTTCAGTATGGCGTGAGAAGCAATATACCAGGTGGCGGTCTACCCGGCTACATCAGTTCTCATGTGATGCCCCTAATTTGGTTTCTGGATGCTGGGCTTTCCAGAACATGTTCATCCCTGTTCCTTTTTCTGGTACTTCCTTTCTGTGGGGCATCAGACCTTCGACTCTGGGAAACCGTGACCTTTTACCACGGTACAGAGCAAAATATTCCTTTTCTGGAAAGTTCTTGGAGAGTATTCCTAAGACTTTTGGGCTGTCTGTGCAGACCACTGGTCACCATTTCTGTTTTGTTCTGATCAAATCTTTGGGCTTTATCTGAAGACACAGACACGGACACACTTGGATTTTCTTTTTACTCTATGATAAGTAGCACTGTACCCAAAAGATTAACTCCATCACTGCTTTTTTCTGGCAAGTGCATTGTTAAAATTATGTTTTACAAATTTATTACAATGGATTTTAGAATCTAAACTTTCTATTATAATTTTGAAATTTTTAAGTCTAAGAAGTGATGGGTGGAGTGTGTTGGTGTGTGTGTTTATGTATGCACTCATGTTTTATCAATTGCTGATTATATCTTTTCTCTATCTTAACCAGTCTCTTCTTACCTCAGCAATTGAGATGATTATATGATTTCTCTCCATTATTCTACTTAATGTGTTAAATTACATGATTGATTCTCAAATGTCAATTCCTGGAATAAAAAAAGACTGGCGTTAGATAAAAGGGTACAATTGCTTTGATAAAAATACTACATTTGGGTTAATAAGTATTTGGAAAGCTTTGTACCTGTAATCCTTAGCCAGATTGCCCTGCTTTGTGAAGTGCTTGGTGGATTTTGATATGAAATTATGCTGATCTCATGTCGTGAGTTGGGAATGCACTGAAAACATCTCCACACAAAATCTCACACATAAAAGTTTACAGCATTTTGTTCATAATTTCTAAAGCAAGGAGCCAACCCAGCTGTTTTTCAATAAGGTGAGGATTGACACTGTGTTATAATAATGATTAAGTGAAATATTATACAGCAATACAAAAGAAGCATGCTATTAAGGGATGAAAATACACATGGCACAGCAGTTTTACGTTTTATGTTTAGGAAAATTGGGCAAGAAGGATGATGGAGTTCCCTCATACTGAATGTTTTCCTTCCCTCCAGTCTCTTTTTATTAACGTTTAGTTTTGGTAGAAAGGATGAGATATACCATATGACCCTCAATATCAGTCCATTTTTATTAACCAAAGGTCATGGTTAGGACTAGGGTTTACTCCTTGAAAATTCCATAGATTTAAGCAAATCCACAATGATGTATAACTGCTGTTAGAGAAAATTCAATGTCCTTAAGACATTGTATGTAACATCTATTCATGTGTCTTCCCTTCCACCTCAAAACCTTGGCAACCACTATCCTTTTCAGTGTCTTTCTTTTCCTTCTTTGCATGTCTCCTAAGGAGAACCATATAATATATAAAACCTTTATGTTGGCTTCTTTTATGGACAAATATGCATTTCACTTTTTCAGTATACCAAAAAAGAAAGAAAGCAAGAAAGAAAGCTTCAAAAGAAATGTTTAGTTGATATAAAAAAGGGCAGAAAGTATATCTAAACTTGGAACTGTTATACAACAAATAGTTATTTTAATAAAGTACTAGTCCATGTCACCAAATTCCCTACAAAATGCCATAAAAGAAAACTGCTACATCAGTAATATGTAAAGTTAAATTTGTCAAAGAGCGATCAATTGAGATCTCGTTGATTATACAAGCAAAACTGTTCCTTGCAAATATTCACCTGCGGAAAACATCCACAACACAGAAAGCAACCTAATACCCAGAAAAATATAAAATCTTGACATGAAATATAATGCTAACATCAAAATATACCAGGATCATGGAAAACACTACATCCATGGTTGTAGATATAGAAACAATCAATTAATCCTTTTGTGTGCATGTGTGTATGCCAGTGTTAAGCTGTGGAATGCAGGGCCTGACTCACTTGGCTTATCTGTTCAAGGCTAGGGATCTACCACGTGAACCACAGCTCTACTTCCAGATTTTTGCTAGTTAATTGGAGATAAGAGTCTCATCGATTTGTGTGATTGGGGTAGCTTTAAACCTCAATCAGATTTCAGCCTCCTGAGTAGCTAGGATTAAAAGAATAAACCATTGTTGTCCAAGCAATTAATTCTTAATAAAAAATCAGTAGCTCATTAACATGGTTCCAATATGACCAAGTAAGAATACCCTTTTAAACATAAAAAAGGCTGAAGTCTTGAACTTTGCCCTAAAAAATCAAATCAGTTCATCACTCCAGAAAAACAATACAAAATGAAATTGCTATCAATAGGAACTAACAAATAAACCTTCCTAAATTTGAAACTTTCTTCTCAAAGGTGGTATGTACTGAGGATCAATTGTCAAGGTGATATTTGACATTAAAATAAGAAATTTCTTTCTATAAACCTCAGAATAAAATAAGGATAATGACTTTACTTGTTTTTACATGGTACTTGTGTATAAACATAATATCCATAATAATAATAGCACTGAAAATAATGGTCATCTTATCAAGAATTGTTCATTTGGAAGGAACTGAAGCAGAGATTCACCTTTGCTATTCAATCACTTTACAACTAAGCTGAATACCTAAAAAAAATTCCCAAATATCTACTCCTTTCTGGTTTAAATTCTTACACTATTATGTCATTCAAAGGCCATCGATTAAATTTATAGGTATGACTTTAAAGTCAAGCAATCTTGGCTTCAAAGACGGTTATTGCAGGGAGTTGATTCTAAAACTCTTAGCAAAGAGTAAAGGAAAGAGGAAAAAATCAGTTCAATGCATAAGAAAAATTGTAACTCATAAGAATTTGTATGCCAGCAATGTAAAAGGTACATTTTACATATAATCAGAAATATGCACTATGACATATTTTTCTTTTGAAACTAGCAAAAATATATATAAGATAAATACCTGATCCTAGGACAAATACAGAAAATGTTCTCTCCTGTGTAATGAAGGTGCAATGAAAATAAAAACAAAACACTTCAGGGAATCAATATGGCAACATGCATTGGGAAGCAGAAATAGATTTTGAGTTCTTAATGAGATTGAAGAAAAGCTCCATCTATTACAAGGAAAACACTTAGAGAAAGTAAATCCTCATGCATGTAGTATTTTATTCTTAGCAGTGAACAATAAGAAGCAGTTTGCTATTTTGATAACCAAGCAATGTTATCAATGGATTGAATCTACTACAGTCGATCCATTAAATTGGATGTAATGTGCAAATATTAAAATTATGTTTTCAAAACCCTGTAGGAACATTGACATACATTAATTGTAACTGAAAGAGCAGATGTTAATTGGAATTAACACTAGGAGTACAAAGAAAGTATTTGCATACAAAGGTATTTGCATATAAGGAATGTTGCAATTAACCAGTTGATTCCCTTGGGCTATGACCCCTCCATGGTAGACAGTGATCTAATGGTAAGAGCAGCCACGCTCTGTAGAATGGAAATCTATTCCCCTACCCATTTTTCCACCCAAGCTCTTGTGATTCACTTCTACCGCCCAAGCATCAGAGGAACGCCGAGTATAAGACAGACAACATGGAGATGGTACTCTTAATTTAGGAACATAGACACAAAACTGTAGTCACATCTAGCCACGAATGAGAAGCCCAGAAGTATCCATGGAAGTATGGCAGTGAGAGAAAGTGAAGGAAGGGAGGGAGGCAGGGAGGAAGGAGGGGGAAACCTAAGAGACTGTGGAATTTAAAAAGATAGGGAGGAAGAAGAGGGAAGGAAGAAGGAGTAGAAGAAGGCCTAGAAAAGGGGGGAAGAGAGAGAAAGAGGAAGAAAGGTAATAAGTTTGTATGACAGACAGAAAGACGGACAAAACGGGGCAAGAGGGGGAGGGAGTTGGAGTGGGACAGAAAAAGCGAAAGAGATGGGAAGAAAGAAAGTTATTAAGAAGATGGCTTAATGTTGAGCAAAGGCTAACAACTGAAGAAAAAGATTAGTTGTGAAGAACAACACTTCATTTACAGGATATTAGTACAAGATGAAAGAGAGTTCTCCAATCAAAGAACAAAATTACCCCAGATTGTACAAAATTCAGCATTAGTGATTCAGATTCAGTATGTACACAAGCAGCTTCGTTACAATGAAACTAGAATCGGAGGGTAAGAGAAATAGGGCACTTTTGAACAAAATAATGTTCCCGGAGTGAACTATTTCTTGTGCTTTGTGTGTTTTTGATGAAGAGAATTTGGATTATATAGATAGAGAAGTATTACCTGTTGTTGTGGTAATGTGTGTGTGTGTGTGTGTGTGTGTGTGTGATCTTTCTATCTATAGGTTATAGGAGACCAGGATAAACATTTGCAGCCTGAGTTTCTCCTTGAGCGGATGAGGAGGCACCATGATGATATTTTGACATGAACACACCTGTGTCTCTGGTTTTGGTTACTAGTTGGTAAATTATGAAACAATGGTTGGATTAATTTCAAAAGATTCTTTTAAAAATATTCATTTGCTTTTTTAAAAAATTGTATGTTATTGTCTGGGTAATGTATAGAGGGTTACAGTAACATTTGTCAGGGAGTAGATACGTTACTTCTCACACATTGACACTCCTCATGTTTTTGTCACTCTTTCCCTCCCCCAACCCCTCCCAATCATCTTGTTTTTCTCCTTCCCTTTCCTATTTCAAATAAACAAATAAATGTACATACAATATACCAGGTAACAAAGTCAGATAACCTCAAAGGTTCTTACCATAAACATTCTAGCATATATAGTTTACACATGCAAACAGAAATACCCCTAAAATGTAGCAGCTTAAAACAGTCATATTTATTTCATTTGGAAACCTAAATTTTTTATCAAGCTTTGAGAAACATGGCCTCCTATAAACATCACCCACAGTAGCTCCAAGGCTAAGAACAGAAACCTTCTGGAAACCTGTCGATTCATGTGCTGGATGTGGGTGAGGCCCATGGCTCTTGATTCCTCTCACGTGTCTTCCCCACCTATCTCCATGTTGTCTTAAAGCTCATTTGAGAATCTGTTCAGTAGTGTCTGACTTCCAAGAAGATGATGTGTCCAAGGTGGAGAGAGGAGAGAAAAGAGGGAGGAGAGAGCAAACAGGAGGAGGAGAGAAAGTATGAAGACTAAAGGAGAAACAAGAGTGAGAGTGGGAAGGGCTGGGATGTGAAGAGAGGAGAAGAGAGAGGAGAGGAGAGGAGAGGAGAGCAGAGGAGAGGAGAGGAGAGCAGAGGAGAGGAGAGGAGAGCAGAGGAGAGGAGAGGAGAGCAGAGGAGAGGAAAGCAGAGGAGAGGAGAGGAGAGCAGAGGAGAGGAAAGCAGAGGAGAGGAGAGGAGAGGAGAGCAGAGGAGAGGAGAGGAAGAGAGAAAGGGTAAGAGAGAGGAAGGGAGAGATGAAAGACAGATAGAGAGGAAATCCTGTCCTTCTTTTGTAATGTAAATTTTATTGTAAAGGTGATATACAGAGGGGTTACAGTTATCTAAGGAAAGTAATGAGTGCATTTCTTTTGTTCTTGACTGGCTTGTTTTGTCACTTGGACTAGTTGTGTTGGTTATGGGAATTATAAAGTTGTCCCCAGGGAAAAGCAGAAATGGACCCACTACTGCTAGTGCAGTAGTGTCAAGCTCTCATTTTCAGAGAACTGTATGGATTAGAAAATACGTTGGTGTGGCTGTATTTGAGGAATACAATATAGACAGCTCTTACTCCGCAGATAACACCTGGCTTTATGTGGCTCCTGACAGCTTCCATTAAGATTCTTCTACTTCTTTGTGGCACCAACTGTATCTATACATCATATTGTTTGTAACCCGCAGTATAATATGTAGCTAAATACATAATGTATTCACTATTTTATTACAAGTAGGCTTTATCCTACTGCTCTGTATTGTGTTTTGAGCTATAATTAAAGGCTTTACTAACTTATTTTGTGTAAATCATAGATTTGAGCCAAGTGCTTTTGGCTCACATTTGTGATTCTAGCTACTCAGGAGACTGAGATCTGAGGATCACTGTTTGAAGCCAATATGGGCAGGAAAGTCATGAGACTCATCTCTTATTAACCACCAAAAAGCCAGAGTTCTATCACTGAACGAAAAACACTGGGGGACAAAGCCCGGTCCAGTTCAAACTTCAGGCTGGGCACAAAACAAACAAAAGACCCAATGAAATTACAGACTTTTTGGCCAATTTAAACATGCCATTTCATTTTCTTTGTATGTTATTATAAGGATTCCCATGTCACTGGGGCTGAGAGATTGAGGAGAGTCGTGGTTTTTTTTTTTTTTTTTTTAGCAATGTGGAGAGCACCCTGCTAAACTCTTAATGCTAACTTTGTTGGATTAGATAAACTTTCACTTATATATGTGGATCCAATACTCCCTTTGATCTCACCAGATATTTGATTATCATACCCTGAATCCCCATTTGTGCTTTCACTTACCGAAACTTTTATTGAAACAAACTCATGTTCATATGTATGTGTATGTCTTTTATGTAATGCTACATATAGTTACACAATAGTGTTATATGTGCATGCAACATGTATACTTGCATGTGGAGGCATGCTTGTGTAAGTTCCTATATAACAAGTAAAAAAGTACATTTAAAACAACAAAAAATTTCAAAACTTTTGTATGGTCAGAAAATAAATAGGTTGTTGTTTGAGAGCCACAGGTTTAAAAAAAAAAACAAAACTTTTTGCCTAGGTGAGTGAACTGGCGATAGCTTTGAATATTAAAAAAATCACAAATGACTTCATAGTCCAGTTGTTATTGACTGACCAAAGGGGTTAATTGTGCCATTTCCTTAACAACACCATTCATCTCTAAAGAGGCTTTCTTTGATGTTCTCATATTTCAAAAACAGACCTATGCACTTCTACCAGGGAGGGGAAATGCAGTCATAAAATTCAGTGCATGCCTTACGAAACTAAGAAAGTTGAGGGGAAGGGCTAGGTTGGGAAAGACGGGGAGAATGATGAAAGTGTGATAATGATTAAGATGCATTGTACTTATAAACTGATTGTTTGAATGACAATTCCTTCATACAACTACTTACAAATAATAAAAATATAATTAAAGCCAGGCATTGTGGCTCATACCTGTAATCCTAGCTACTCAGGAGACTGAGGTCTGAAGATTATGGTTTGAAGCCAGCATAAGCAGTAAAGTCTATGTGACTTTTTTTTGCTAGTCCTGGGCTTAAGCTCAGGGCCTGAGCACTGTCCTTGGGTTTTCTTGAGGCCAGAACTCTACCTCATGAGCCATAGCAGCATGTCAGCTTTTTTTTACTATGTATGCATTACCTAGGAATTGAACCCAGGTCATCGTACATGCTAGACAAGCACTCTACCACTAGGTAAAATTCCCAGCCCATATGTATGACTCTTATTTTCAATTAACTGGTAAAAAGAAAAATGTCAAGGAGTGTGGCCTAGTGGTAGAGTGCTTGCATAGCATGCACAAAGCCCTGGCTTGATTTTTTCATACTTCATTAGCAGGAAAAGCTGAAGTGGTGCTGTGGCTCAAGTTGTGGAGTGCTAGCCTTCAGAAAGCTCAAGAACAGTGCTCGGGTCCAGAATTGAAGTCCCATGACTGGTTAAAGAAAAAAAAAAAGAAAAGTTGAAAGTGTGCTGTGGTCCAAGTGTTAAAAACTCTAGCCTTGAGCAAAAACACTCAGGGATAGCTTCTAGGACCTAAGTTCAAGCCCTAGGATTGAAACACACACACAAAAAATAAAAATTATATATATGCATGTACATGTATATGCACATACACAAATGCAAATGTATGTACATGTGAATTCATACATGTGCATATGTGCATGCATGCTGCATATTATTATATTGTATAATATATGCGTATATTGTACAACATATTTAATATGTTTATACATATTTATACATACATATTATATTTAATTTTAGATAATTAAATTAACATTATCATCACAAGAACCAATTATCATACTCTGATTTTTCTCATGACAATGAGCAGTTTCGAGATTAATCTCTTGTAGACAAAGGCAATATTCCAGCCAATTTCATTTGTCTTTGAATTTGGCATAGTTATGTACCAGCAAAGAAAGTATGAACCATCAAACGAAACTGATGTTGCAATGCGAGCAATATTATGACCTTTGCCAGATTCCTTAAATTTCATAATCTTCATACATCATATGAAGATATCTGTGTCAACACAACCAGATTAGTGTGTGATGCAGTGTGATATAATACGATAAAACCTTCACTGAAAGTCTGGTTTATGACATATCTCCCAATTTTTTTTCTTTCTCTTTGCTTCCCTGGTCTTATAAACATTAATATCCTACATGATTTGTTCATATGAGTAAACATACATAAACATGAGGGTTCACTTTTGTAAGCATAGTTATTCTCTTTGTAGGCACTCACACCGTACTGAAGGGGTAGAGTAACAACTAGGGAAAATGATGTAAAAAAATGATGTTAAGAAGAAATTAACACAAAGCTCTGAAATCCAGAAATAAGGAAATATTTAGGTTATTCGGAACTCCACCTAAATGTCCATTGTAATTAGAGCTCATAGTATGTCCAAAAATTTGTCTAGTGAGAACGAAGTTAGATTCAGTTAAACTACCTCTCTGAAAAATCCAGTTTCAGCACAACTTCTAAACCCTGTTATAAATCAAAAATGCGTTGCTATCTGTTTCATTACAAAAGGAAAAAAGATAAAAATCCTTTTTCATGGGAAGGAAACAAAGAAGGAAGATGGGAGAGAGGAAGGAAGGGAAGGAGGGCAGGAAGAAAATGAGAGGAAGACAAGGAAAGAATAAAAGGAAGGAAGAAAGGAAAGGGGAGAGGGAGGGAGGAAGAAAGAGAAGGAAAAAAGGAAGGAAGAATGGAAGCTCAACTATTTTAGCATGCATTTCAGAAATGAAACATTTAAATTACATGCATCTTATTTTTATTCTAGGAAGACAGATGCTCATAGCCTCTTTCTAGTTGTAGGGCACCCAAAGGGTTTTGTTTATAAAAATGAATAACTCCAACACTTGAAAAAAAAGAAAAAAACACTCTATTTCATCTTTCACCTGTCTGCTGAAGGAAATCATGTATCTTGCAGCAGGCAGTTAAGTTTTCTAAATTTGTTGTGGTCCATTATCAGCCAGCTAAAATTCAAGGTCACACATTTTAGTGTTTGCTCCTTGGCATAGATCTCCAGTTCTGATGAAGGTTCTTAAAGTTGGTAAAGGGGCAGGGGCTATTCTGGGAAGTATGAAGTGCAATTCATCAACTAGCCTGATGTGTCCTATCTACTCTTGCTTTGTTTCTGACATTTGGCATTGTCAGCAGGTGGAGAGAGCTTTAATGTACCCCTCAGCCTTGCTACTCCCTCTCAGAAAGGACAGGCAGCTTCAAGGTATAGACTTAGGGTGGAACATTCACCAGACTTCTTGCAATATTGGTGATAAAGCTTTTAAACTGTACCATGGATTATGTAACTAAGTCACTTTTCCAAATATCAGAGCATTAGGAAAATCCTCACGTTAGATTTCTAATATAAAAATATTAGCATATACTTTATAAATATATACAATTTAAGATCTCTTGGACATTTCCTCCCTATGCTTTTCCATTTTATGTTTCCATTTTTTGTTTTCCAAATCTAGTTTTTAAAATTGAAATGTAATTCATGTGTTTACATTTTGTGATGCTGAGGTTGGAACCCAGGATCTCATGCATGCTAAAAAAAACCTCTAAGCCCTATATTTCTAATATTCATATTAGCTATATACTAATGCAATAGAATATTAATTCACAGTATATGTGAATACACACACACACACACACATATATATATATATATTATATTCAGTAGTCCCAGGGATTGAACTCAGGGAATGCACTGTCCATGAACCTTTTTGCTCAAGGCTGTACCACTGAAGACACAGCTCCATTTATGGTTTGGGGTAGGGGTAGAATTATTTGGAGATAAAGGTGTTAAGGACTTTCCTGTCTTGAGTCATGGTCCTCAGATCTCATCCTCCTGAGTAGCTAGCATTGCATGGATGAGCCACCTGCTACAGGTCTGGATGCATATTTTCAAAAGATTTATTGTAGGAATTTGCTCACATAGTAATGAAGGCTGCAAAGCCCCTCTGCCTTAAGGTAGAGACCAAAGAAAGGCAGAACAGTTCCAAGCAGAGAATAAGGGAGCCAGTGCTGTGGATTCTAATCTGCCTGGGAGGTCAGAGGAGCTTCTCTAACAATGAGACAGCTATCCTAGTTCAGGGAACAAATTCTTTTCCTCCTCTTTTTGGTTCTGTGCAAGGAAGGCTTTAGTGAGGTGAAAGGTTGCCATTCTGTTTACTCAGTCCACCAAGTTTCATACAATCTATTCCAGAAACATTCTCTTAGACACATTCAGAAATACCATTTAACCATCTATTTGAGCATTTCTTTCACGTGCTTATATGCTTATATGTTTTATTCAGGCTGTGTAAAAATACATGTTACACTGAACTTACAAATTTATTACCAAATCCTACCTTCTCTGTTCTTTGGCTTTGCATTTGACTCTTAATTTAATTTCTTTGGGCAACTATGTTGTTTACCTAGTTTTCCATATTTAAGATTCATTTTTTATAATTATACTGGAGGAAGAAAATTCTTATTGATGATCATAATTGTTTTACTTATTAATACTTGAGCCTATGTGTTAAACATTTTATTCATTAGGATATTAGTTCATAAAAATGTACATATATCATGTTGCTGTGATAGAGATATGAGCAGAGAAATTCCAACCCATTTTTTTTTCTTTGCAATACTGAGGTTTGAACTCAGGGTCTTACACTTGCTAGACAAGTTCTCTTCCTCTTGAGCCAAACCCTTAGTCATTTAAAAAAAAAAGTACTTTTGAAATACGATCTCACGTTTATGACTAGACAAGCATGGAATATGGTCCTCTTAATGCTTTCTGCATAGTGGGGATGATAGGTACATGATACTATGCCAGCTTGTATTGCTTGGGATAGGGTCTCATGAATATTTTTCCCAGGCTAGCCTTGAACTACAGTCCTTCATTTTCAGCTTCCCAATTAGTTAAGAGTTTATAGGCATGAGCCACCATGATTGAGTCATTCGTATTATGAAGATAAACTAACATGTTGAGAAAGTTACTACATTGATTATAGGTATACGTAAAGGAATCATTGTGAATTCTGTCTGGCTTCTTACTTGTAACCATAACTACAGAAAGCTCTAGCGTGATCTTTGTGCTTTCAGAAGGAAGAATCACAGACAAAAAAGATAAATACATGGGAAAATTTTTAAAAAGATTAAATAATGCAAGCATGCTATTACAAGAACCTATTGTAAGCATTATAAATGGTGCAATATCTTGTATTTATTATCAGTCATGCAGCTTGAACTCTAGGACTGGGCTCTGTCCCTGAGTTCATCAGCTCAAGGCTAGTGCTCTACCACTTGAGCCACAGCGCCTCTTCGAGTTTTCTGGTGGTTAATTGGAGATAAGAGTTCCATGGACTTTTATGCCCAGACTGGCTTTGAAGCCTGGCACAACATCTTTTTTTTTTCATTTTCAATCTTTTTTTCCATATATTTTTATTGTAATTGATGGAAGGGTTACATTATATTCACCAGATAGAAGCTGCATTACTTGACAAACATTGATACCCTTTCTCATCTTGGCCCCCATTTTCCTCCCCCCCACCCTCACCTCTCATCTTGTTTTCGCCCTTCCCTATCCAATTTCAAATAACCAAATACACATATATACAAATATATCAGATAACAAGGTGAAATACTATAACAATATGGGATAACCAAGGGACAGCAAAAGAGATTAGAGATAACATAGTACATTAAGGACAACAATCAGGGGGGTGTGGGGGGGGAGGGAAATGGGTACCAAGACATGTGAAAGGGTATCAATGTATGTGAATTAATGCACCTTCTATCTGGCAAATATCATGTAACCCTTTTACTAATTACAATAAAAAAATTTTAAAAAAAGGACAACAATCACTCATTATATGGCTTTTGTTTCTCTATCCTGGAGGTCCTTTCATTTAGCATCATACTATATGGCCTTATGTATCTATGTTTTGTTCTATTGTAAATCTCTGCTAGGAGAGCCCACTATGGAAAGCAGTAAGCAGTTTCTCAAAAGACTAAACATAGAACTCCCCTATGACCCAGCAATTCCACTACTTGGCATTTACCCAATCACCCAGAAACAAGGACATACTAAATCCACCAGCACAACAATGTTCATTGCAGCACTATTTATTCACCATAGCAAAGATATGGAACCAACCCAGATGTCCCTCAGTTGATGAGTGGATCAACAAGATGTGGTATTTATACACAATGGAATTCTATGCTGATGACAGAAAGAACGACACTGCCCCATTTGTAAGGAAATGGAAAGACTTAGAAAAAAAATCATAATAAGTGAAGTAAGCCAGACTCAAAGGAATATAGGCTCAATGGTTTCCCTCATTTGTCATAATCAGTAGAAACCCTGGGCTATCTGAGCATTTCATGTCCCATTCAAGTTTAACATGTAAAACTTGCTGCAATAATGATTCTTATAGTCTGTTTTAATTTTATTAAGTAGTAATTTCCATTTTTATATTTTCTATGGGTAGTTATATATGTATATGTTCCATGTACAGATATGGATTATTTTAGTGAATGTGATTTTTAGCTTTATTTTGTTCTTGCCTTGTTTCTATTAAATTATTTCTATTATCTTTAAGAAGGGGGTTTCAAATTGGCATATCAGCTTAAGAGTCCAGTGCATATTAACCTTCCATTGTTCTCTCTTGTCTTGTTTAATGGATATAGATTATAAGAAATGTGTTAAATCAGTTAACATTTCTTTTGGATGCTAATGCATAATCGATATTTGTGAATATCTCATGTGTGTTCTTTTAAAAATGGTTTTATGCAACTCAAAGTGATACATGTTTATTTGCACAAATTCACTTTTCCTTCTTCAAACTTACAAAGCAATGCAATCTCTTGAATTCAAATTCTGTTTGTTCAAGCATTTTATTATTCAATATACCTATACTGATTTTGATCTATTTGTTTCCTCTCTCATTTCTGAGCGAGGTGTAATAAACACTCACTAGTGATTTGTAACTTAGTCAATCTGCTCTTCATGTTTAATTATTTTTTTCCTGTGTGCATTTCAATAATGTTACTGAATACATAAATATTATTGATGGTAACATTTTCATGGTTGGTTCTTCTCAGCAATATGTAAAACTCCTAGTTATTTTAGTTAAAGGTTTTCTCTGGAATTCTATTTGATTCTGCGTAATTTATCCTGTCAGCTCATATAAATCTACTTGTAGTACATGGCTTCTACCCATTCATGTTGATAATGATGAGTATTTCTTTTGCATTTTACATCTTAGATAGTAGGTTTTGTTGCACTACTAGGCTTGAACTCAGGGCCTGTGTGCTGCCCCCAAGCTTTTTGTTGTTGTTGTTGTTGTTGTATTGTTGTTTTTCAAGGCTACTGTTTTACTATTTGAACCACAGTGTCACAGATGACTTTTTGGTGGTTAATTAGAGATAAGTCTCATGGACTTCCTTGCCACAGCTGTCTCTCAACTGCAGTCCTCAAATCTCAGCCTTCTAAGCAGGGAGGATTACAGGCATGAGCCGTGGGTTCCAGGCTTATGTAATTATTTACATTTGCACTGAATCCTCATTACCTTCACTTAGCATTGTTTTTGAACTTTCATTTATTAATTATCACATTTGCTACTAGACAGTTTTTGTTGCTGTTCTTAGTATTAACAACTTCTCCAATTTATTACCGTTTTTTCAAATGCTTACAATTACGATGTTAATACGTGTACTTATGAAAATGTTCTTTCTTTCAAATTAAGTTCTGTTAGCATGAATCCATATTTATAGAGCCATCCTCCCACCAGCTCTTTCTATTTCTTACCCAACAGTACAAAGAATATACTTCTATTTATGTCTTTTATTTTCTCTATTGAGTATCATGATTACCAGTGATCGGATTTGATTTGTTTGCCATGGCATAAAATAAGTTTTCTTTTTGCTTCTTTGTCTTTCTTTGTGCTGGTACTGGGGCATGAACTCGGGGCCTGGGTGCTGTTGCTTTAGCTTTTTCACGCAAGGCTGCTGCTTTAGCACTTCAGCCAGAGCTCCACTTCTGATTGTTCAATGGTGGGATTGGAGATAGGAGTCTCACGTCTTTCCTGCCCCAGCTGGCTTTGAACTTTGATTCTCAGATTTCAGTCTCCTTAGTAGCTAGGATTAGAGGTGTGAGCCGCCAGCACCTGGCTTGAGAATGGGTACTTCTTTCTGAATCTTAGTTGCCTGGCTGGGGATGTTTTGTGAGTCTGTGCAGTATGCTTGAGAGAAGAGCTGAAATGTCTTCCTTTCCTCTGTGAATTTCTGGTATTATCCCATCAATTTGGCATAATAGCCCAAACTCACTCCCTTTGCCTCAGTCTCCATTACTCTGTGGCTCTGCACACACTACTGAGAGAGATGAACTGTGGCATAGAGCTCAGGAAGCTGGCCTAGTTACATCCACTAACTGATCACTCTGCCTTGGGACAGATACCGGGCTCGATCTACTCCCTCTAGCTTCCATTTCCAAGCTTGGAAAGCTCCTGGAAACACTGCCATACATGTGTCATTCTATGTCTGTGCTTGCTTTTGCCTGTGGTTTTATTTTCCTCTCATCTAAAAGTATCTATTTTACATGTTCCAAGTATTTCTTAGTTTACTTGGTACTTTACAATTGACTGCAGAGGCTCACGCTTGTAATCCAAGCACTTGGGAGGCTGAGACAGGACAATCAAGAGGTTCTGGACTCCACTGAGACGCTATCTCAAAAGAGAAAAATCAGAAAATTAGGCTCTGGATTTGCTCCATTTCTTTTTGACGTTTTCCTGTTCACATATTGCTGCTTTGTTTTTATCTAATTCGGTTGGTTTTCCATTGGATGCAGTTTATGCTGAGAAGCCACTTGGGGACATTGGCAGAGACAATGGCATGGCACAGGCATGGTCTTTAAGGAGAATTTCACATTTCCTCTCATTGTCCTATTCTAAGTAATGATCTTTTCATTGATGTTTTCAACCTACTTTATCTTTCTTGGCTTTTTCTTCCCATTTTCTCTTTTTTTCTCATAAATTGAACGTATTATGACTGTTTGTATTTGGCTATTCTGAGGAAATAAATTGTTTTATTAGTTGTCCTATCTGCCTACTTGGTGGCTTTTCTGTTACTTCAATTTCAGTTTTAAATCATGATAATTCTCTCCTTTTCAATTTTTTATTACTAAATTGTATTCTTTTTCTGATTTTTAATCATAAAAAAACTACCAATTTTCTAGTCATGTATTTCACCTTTATATTTTTAAGTTATACTCTTATACTTTTCAGATAGCTAAGTTTTAATTCTGATGCACATTTTTCATTACGTTATTTAAGAAGCATAACAGAATTATAACATTATAATTATGTTTAATTTATGTTTGATATTTTTATTTTTATATTTAAAGATACATATATTATGCCAGTAAATAAAATTATCTTTGTGTAAATCTATCACATAAAATCTTTTAACTTGATAATATGAATTTTCTCTATGCACCTTTATGTCATACTTATTTACTGGTTATGAAAACGTTTTAGTAATATATTCCATTACAATTTTATATTAACGTTTCATCTACTCTGCTTTCTAGTTCACTCTTTATCTAAGTATAAGGGATTTTTTTTGTTTTATATTACCTGGTCTTGTGCATCATTTTGGGAATTTGTGATTACGTGGTTTATTCACTTTCCTTTGTATAAAATCTGTTCACTGAATCTTAAAACTTCTAGTAAGAGTTTGCTTTTGGTTGATTTTGTTAACTCTAATTTAATCATTTTCTATCTGTACACTGTATAATTATGATTGTGTCTACTTCAGTTATTCCTCAATTCTTCATATTATCATTTTTTCTCATAATCCTCATTGCTTTAGGCATCAGATTGTATCGATTGGATCTTTCACATCAGAAAACTCATAACTTCTCTGCAGAAATCATTTTGTTTACTTTTCAGTTTGTATTCTAATTTTTAATGAGGTTCTCCATACCACAGCAACATACTACACTGTCTTTTGGGTCCCTTCCATTCTCAGAAGGTAGAAATAGAGTGATTCAAGGATTCTTTAGGTTGTCATCTTTTTAATGTCTTCTGCTCTCTCTTTGTTAATTATGTCATAAATTTAAAAGGCTGAAAGCCTATGCAGACAGTCCCTTTAGTGACACCATAGAATGTATTTTCATCTTACCCCAAATGAATAGATTTGTGAAATAAATGTGTGAAAATCCACAAATTCCATGAATAATGACTTTGCTTACCAACTCACCCTTGCCAATTTCTAGTTCATAATCTGAATATCTACTAGAAGTAATTCTACTGCACACATAAATATTCTGTGGCGCTGTTCAAATTGTTTTTGTAATAACATATTATGGAAAATATGGTTGCTATAAATTCACATTTGTTCATCATTGACTGATCTTTGGATAAATTAGTTCATACTGCATGTATGATTAGACAAACTCAAGTGGGAAATTCTCTTTTCTTTCACAGAGCATGGGCACAGAAAATCATTCATTTTATTGAGCTTATCTCTAATGTTAACTACAATACACAGTCTGCTAATTTTGCCCTATTAAAAAGCTGAGTTATCTATTTCAAATGACAAAATAACTAATTTAATAAATTTTTAAAAGCTTGACCACTATAAAAGAAAGTCCCTAAGAAGGTCAAGAAATGTAAAAACTATATGGCTTCTTGTCCTGATATTTCCTAACTTGAACCATGTTTCCTCAAGTTCATGGGTAAGCTCTTCATCTCTCTGGCATTGCTAACAGTGAACATGAAGATTTTCCTTCTGTCAATGTGGGTGACCAGCAAAAGGCAGTCAAAATGCATACATATTTTCACATCCCTCCTTCACTCTGACCTCCTGAGATTTAAGGGTGAAGTCTGGTCTTGTTCAAAAAATGGAATCTCAATATATGGAACCTGAGAACACAAAGAGAATTTACATAAAACACTCCAGAAACTTAATAGAGAACAAATGATTCCTATGGCTCCAATAAGAACATCATCAGAGACTAGACCTTGTTTCAAATGCTCTCTTTATAAATATGTGACAAAATAATAGAGTAATAATAAACTTGATACTCTGAGTAGTCCAGTCATCTAGAAAGTCCCTGTTATCCTACCAGAATTGAGTTTTTCTGTTATTATTATTATCTTTAAGTAGCTGTACAAGGGATTTTCAATTTAACATATCAGTTTGTGAATACAATGCATCTTGATCAGTGCCATTTTTCCCATCATTCTCCTTCTGTCTCAACCCCACTCATCTTCCCAAGGTATATGGTTCCATACCTGTACATTAAATATTATGTTTGTATTCACCCATTCCCTCTATTTATCTGTGTCCCTCACCTTAACCTCCCCCACCTCTAACAAAACATATTTCAGCTTCCTGACTACCAGGAATGTTGTAGGCAACATAATGTCCACAAGAAGAGGCTCAAATACTCAAAACCTATGAATATAATATGTTTTCTGGTAGCCAGTAGAATTAAGGTTAGTAGTCAGGTGCCATTGAATGGAGAAATTATTCTGAAGGTGCCCGATCATGGGGGAGGAAAAGATAAGAGAGACAGACAGAGACAGAGTGAAAGAGAGAGACAGAGATAGAAACACTCACAAAGACACAGAGAGAAACTAGAAGCAGAAGGCAGACATTCCTTATGAAAAGCACTCACTCTACCATTATTGACTAAAAATGTAGGAATGAGTCAATGAGCCAAGAACTGTAAACCTCTAGAAAATAAAAAGGCAAGAAAGCAAATAAATATCTTTGAATGTCCAGGAGACCATATATCCATGGACATTTTTATTCAACCTGCTGAATCTATATCTTTAAACTCTAAAACTACATTCCTATCACTGAATCTATGTACACCATAGGAAAGCAACCCAGGGTAGAATCATTTCTAGTCCATAAATTTGCATCCTCTGCTTCCTCCCTTTTATTTTAAATTCATATGTCACTTTGATCCTCATCTCTTACTACCCCCAGTTTCTCCTACATTCCTTCATCTTCTACTCTGAGCTGTTTCTTATGTTCTCCCTTTTCTAAACCTTCCATCTCCCATCTCTGCTTTACTGTTACAGATTGATATGAAGTTCCACCCCAACCCAGGCTTGAATATTAAATGGCTGGTACCCACTTAATGCAACCTGGGAAGTTTCTGAAACTATAAAAGATAAAGCTCATTGGGGCTGGGAGTTTGGCCTAGTGGTAGAGTGCTTGCCTAGCATGCACGAAGACCCAGGTTCGATTCCTCGGTACCACATACATAGAAAAAAAAAAAGCTGGAAGTGGTGCTGAGGCTCAAGTGGTAGAGCTCTAGCCTTGATAAAGTCCAAGGACAGTGCTCAGGCCCTGAGCCCAGCCCAAGACTGGCAAAAAAATAAATAAAATAAAAAGATAAAGCTCAGGATCCAGTGCAGGTGGATCACATCTGTAATCCTAGCTACTCAGAAGGCTGAGATGAAGGGATCACTGTTTGAAGCCAGCCTAGCCACAGGTCTCTGTGAGATTCATATATATATATATATATATATATATGTAGTAATTAATAAAAGAGTTACATGATATTTGCCAGATAGAAGGTGAATTAATTCACATATGTTGATACCCTTTCACATGTCTTGGTCCCATTGCCCTCCCTTTCTTAGCTTCAACTAGCCACTCAAAAACTGGAAGTAAGACAGGCGCAGTGACTCACGCCTGTAATCCTCGCTACTCAGGAGGTTGAGATCTAATGATCAAGGTTCAAAGCCAACCCCAGGCACAAAAGGACCTGACACTCTTGTCTCCAATTAACCTCTAGAACCAAACGGGAAGTGGGGTTTGGTTCAAAGGCAGGTCAGTAAGCTTATACTGAAGTGTTCAGGGACAATGCCCAGGCCTAGAAGTAGGGTGATAGCCTTGAGCTGAAGAGCTCAGGGACAGTGCCCAGGCCCAGTTCAAGCCCCATGACCCACAAAAATAAATAAATAAATAAATAAAATAAAAAAGAACTGGAAGTAGAACTTTGGCTCAAGTAAAACAGTGCTGACCTTGAGCATAAAGAGGATCCAGGACATTTTCCAGGCCCTGAGTTCAAGTCCTATAACTGATGAAAATAAACAAACAAAAAATAAATAAATAAAAGATGAGGCTTGGCTAGAAGTTGTAGGTCAGGGGGCAGGTACTTGAGACTTATCCTGGGCTCTTCTCTTTTGCTCTGTACTTCCTGCAGACCATGAGATAACTGGCTTTTAAAACATGCATTGACTTACCATGACATTCAGCCCCACCATGGTCCAGTCATAATGAAATAAAACCTCTGGCACCATGAATTAAAATGACTTAGTGTAGTATTTAAAATTACTTATGTCAAATATATGAGCAGCTAAATCAGATTCTCTATTGGACCCTTTCCTCATTTCTCCTAAAACTCTTACCTCCTTCCACTTTTTTATTCAGGGCTCATAATTGAATGTCTTTTAATACCTTCGATACTGAATGCCTACTTTATTTATGGAAAAACTTGTGCTCAGAATGTAACTTAAATATTAGCCATTATTATGTACATGTCCTCAAATTCATAACTATTCATGTAGTACTAGATGTGTATGCCTATAATTGTGATTGCCATTTTATTCTTTTAATTCTATTCCACTCATGCAAATTGTTTTTGGAAATGCCCAGCATTGCCCAGTATTTCTAGCAGTGTTAGACACAAAGCTATATGTTTACTGTAAATGCTAGCTAAAGAGAGTATGTAACACTTCTGATGTGTGCTTTCTCTAAAGTAAGCATTATAGACACTAATAGGTTAAACCCATGCCTTCAAAATATAATTGAGTGGTGAAGCACAAATTATTAAGACTTAAGAGCCATCAAAATGATCAATAAGGCTTCCTGTCTGAAGATGCTTAGGAATCTTAGGGTATACAGAAGTTATAGGTATGGAGTGAGTTTACTTTTCCCATTATCGTGTGAGATGAAAGAATCATAGCTCAGACACATCATAATTAGTTCATATTAATAGACCTCTCAACTACACACAAAACGGGATTTATTTATTCTGAATGTTCTTAACTATCAAATGGATAATAACTCCTATATTATCTTAAAATAGATTAGAAATATTAGAATTAATTTACCCAATTCATGTTAAAAAGGAAATGTAAGTTTGACGTTAAAGCAAAAATAATGACATCACGATAGTGGAAAAATTTTTCTTTATTATAATTAATAAAAAAATGAGCATTCAAGCTTATTTAATGAAACTGCTATTCTTTCATCTACTATGACCAGAGCAACGTGTCCTTCAAATAGAAGGCAGTTTAAACACACTCAAACTATACTAATAAAATGTAAGTTCCAAGTGTACCAATGTGCTCAACTACAAAGTTTGAATCATATTTTGTGCACTCACACTTTGCTTATTTTAAAGAAGGTTAAACTTGGGCATTTATCAAAACACTATAAGACAGGATACAGAGAAAATATGCACATCCATGTTCATTGCTGTATTCCATTGTTCATATTCTTCAATGAGGAAGAATAATTTTATAGCATTTGTAGAGAAATGGAAGGACCTGAAAAAAATAATGCTGACTACCTGTATAAAACTAAACCTAGATACCTCATCTCTCAAGTTGTACTAATATCAGTTCAAAGTGGGTCAGGGATCTAATGTAAGACTTGGAACTTTAAAACTACTACAGGAGACAATAGGAAAAACAGAATTTCCTATCACAGCAGTCACTTCTGAAATTCTTACACACAGGCAATAGAATGTAAATTACTGAAACCACTAAAGAAATCAATATGGAGATTTCTTCAAAAACTAAAACTAGGGGAGATGCTATTGGCTACTCAGGAGGCTGAGATCTGAGGATGTCAGTTCCACTCTCCATCTAGCAGGAAAGTCCCTGTGGGTGTTATCTCCAATTAACTCTCCAAAAGCTGTGGAGCTGTGGCTTTGCCAAAAAACGCTCAGGGGTAGCGTCCAAGCCCTGAGTTCAGGCCTCTGAAGCAGCACACACAGGCACACAGACACACACACACACACACACACACACACACACACACACACACACACACACACTAACAGCATATATCACTTTGAATAACTGCATGCACTCTAAAATAAGTGAATGACAAAAATACAAAGCAAAACCCGATCAGGGTAAAAGTGTTTGTGGGGAAGAGAAGGGCAAACAGAATGTCAAGGAAAGCAGATGTGGTCAAAATATTTGATGTGTTAAACCAGAACAATGAAGCTTGTTGAAATAGTCTTGAGAAAAGTAGAGAAAAGACTGAGAAAGAGCGATAGAAGCAGTGAGTCTGATCAAGGTACCTTGTATGCTTATGTGGACATGTCAAAATGTAATTCCCTCTACAATCAACTGATACCATAAATTGTGTTGTAGAAGCATACAAACATGATAAAATATTATACAATTGAAAGGGAAAATAATATGGAGATGAAATAACAAATATCTGTATTTTCAATTTATATTCCTTATTAAGTATATTTCAAAACTTTTTAAACCCTTAATACTATTGTTAATAATAAAACTTCAGGGGCAGGGAGTTTGGCCTAGTGGTAGAGTGCTTGTCTAGCATGCATGAAGACCCGGGTTCAATTCCTTGGTACCAAACACATAGAAAAAAGCAGGAAGTGGTACTGAGACTCAAGTGATACAGCTTTAGCCTTGAGAAAGTCCAAGGACAGTGCTCTGGCCCTGAGCTCAAGCCCAGGACTGGCAAAAAAATTTAAACACTCCAATAAGAATAATGTGTTTGAGTATACATCATTATCTAATAACAATTGTTTCATACTTTGTGACATAGGAGTTTCAACTGTCAGGTGCCAAATTCAGCTGGATTCTTAGTTTAATGCCTGAAATATATGAAAAAAAGATGTCTTCCCAAAATTCATGAATTCAAATGAAGAAGGTCACCATTGGCTGATGGTAATAAATCACAGTATGTTTTTTCATCTTAATTAGGCAGTGGTATTAGTGAAACTTGGAGTTGTATATTTTCATGATTCCTGGAGTCAGTCAACATTTCCTCATATTAATGAGAAAATATTTCATTTTGATATTTTAACAATTTGAAAGTCTATATTTGGAAATTTTCTAAAGACTTAAACCTTGTAATTCCAAACTCTTTGTTGAGTGTCAGTGTACAGAAATATAAGTTTACTGATTCCATTTCATTTTTCACTTGTTTTATTGGTTATTCTTATTTTCCCATTCTTAGTGTTTGCTTTTGGATTTTAATTATGTGTCATTTATGTACCCCAGTCTGTCTTTGAATAATGTAAAAATTCTTCACACCATAGGAAACAATGATCTAGCAGCATGCTTTGCTTAATGTGGCTTCTCTGCTGCTGGTTTTGTTTGTTTGTTTGTTTTTGCATATTGCTCCTATATATATTATCAGGTGCATAATATATTATTGCTTCATGTGGTAAATTTTCTTATCAAAAGATTTTTTATAAAACAGGAAAAATTGCTTTTTATTTGCCCACATGTTTCCAGTGCCTTCTATTGTTCAAACAGATGCAATTTCCATTGACCATATTCTCTCTTTTATAAGAATTAACATTTCTTACTGTGCTGATCTGCTGGGAATAAATTCCTCCATTTCCTAAATGCCTGAAATAAAGGTATTTTACCTCCATTATTGCATGTTTCTTAATAGTCTTTGGTTTTGTGTTTCAATATTTTAAAGATACATCTTCTCTGTCCCCTATCTTAGATTGCTTCTCAAAAAGACTAATATGCTCTTTTTAAAAATTATTTTTGTTTCATGGTGTGTGTGTATGTGTTATATTGGAGAGAGAGAAAGAGAGAGAGAGAGAGAGAGAGAGAGAGAGAGAGAGAGAGAGAGAGAGAGAGAGAGAGAGAGAGAGAGAGAGAGAGAGAGAGCGCGAGAGCAGAGTGTGTACTGGAATTCAGGTGGGCCTTGAACTCAGGAACTCAACCTTGCTTAGCTTTTTTTTTCGCTGAAAGCTGGTGTTCTAGCACTTGAGCCACATCTCTAATTCTGGCTGTTTGTAATGTAATTGGATGCAAGTCTCTCAAATTGGAGTTGTTTGCTCAGGCTGGCTTTGAACCTCTGAACCTCAGATCTCAGCTTCCTAATTTGCTAGGATTACAAGTATGAGCTACCAATGCCTGATTGATCCAGGTTTTTGTCTCTTCCCTGCAAAATTTTTATCTAATTCACCAAAATCCGAATGTAAAACTTATGCCTATAAACTTTCTAGAAATAATACAGGACAAGAACTCTTGTCCTTTAAAGTGGGCTTTTAATGTGGGTTTCTAGTATCATTCGAAACTCTATTAACCAACACCTTTAAAGACAATAGCACAATTATTACAAATAATAGTTATTTTTTTATAATTGTAATATTTTATATGGACAGCACAATTACCTTTACCTAACATATGCAAATAATATTTAAGTCTATGGAAAGTGAATATAAAAGAAAAAGAAAAATCCAGGTAAATTTGCCAACAGAAATTTCACAGATGAAGATATATGAATACCAAATAAGTAAAAGAAGATGCAATTGGTATTATTTAGCATTGAGGAAAAGCAAATTGTAATTTCAATAAAGAATTGATACTCCACAATTATTAGACTAAAATTAAAAAGCTGATGCCAGGTATTGACACCTGGAATAACTGTCGCTCTTAGAGGCTGTTAATTACAATGTAATTTGAGTTTCTTATAAAGTTAAATATGCTATTGCAAATATTAGCGCTAAGAATTCTATTCTCATATATTGATCCAAAAGAAATGAAATTACCTACAAAAGAAAACTTATAAACAATAGTTTATAAAAGTGTACCAAAATAATCTCAAACTGGGGATAATTTGAATTTATACTCAGTTGACAAACACATAAAGCTTTTGTTCCATATCTAAACAATCAACAGAAGTGAGAAAATCATACATGTATGACAAATATAATTCATAAGACTTTATTCTAAATTAAAGACACAAAGAAGTTCATTTTGTATTTTTGGGGTTTTTTTTGCCAGTCCTGGGCTTGAGCTCAGGGCCTGAGCACTGTCCTTGGACTTTCTCAAGGCTAGAGCTCTACCACTTGAGCCTCAGCACCACTTCCGGCTTTTTTCTATATGTGGTACTGAGGAATCGAACCCGGGTCTTCATGCATGCTAGGCAAGCACTTTAACCACTAGGCCAAACTCCCGGCCCCTCATTTTGTATTTTATCTACCACATTCCTTTCTTTTTTTCTCTTTCTTTCTCTCTGTCCCTCTTTCTGTCTCTCTGTCTCTGTCTCTGTCTCTGTCTGTCTGTCTGTCTGTCTGTCTGTCTCTCTCTCTCTCTCTCTCTCTCTCTCTCTCTCTCTCTCTCTCTCTCTCTCTCTCTCTCTCTCTCTCTCTCTCTCTTTCTTCCTTCCTTTCTTTCTTGCCAGTACTAAGGCTTGAACTTGGGGCCTGAGCCCTATCCTTTATTTTTTCGCTTAAAGCTGATGCTGTACAAGTTGAACCATATCTCCATTTCCAGCTCTTTTGCTGGTTAATTGGAGATGAGATTCTCATAGATCTTCTTGGATTTGAACTTTGATCCTCAGATTTCAGCATCTTTGTCTAGGAAGGTTTAGTGGAATAAGCTGTTGGGGCTGAGTCTGTCTACCTGCCAGACTAAAATTACAAAATCATAATATGATAACAGAAACAGATCAGAGGTTAACTGTGTCTGTCATGGGGGTTAGGAGGTTATAGACCACAGAGAGGTGGCAAAACACTAGAAATTAATATTTAATATCTTGATCTTAGAGATGGCTAGAAACCTATTTGCCCTTGGGAAAACTTAGCCAGTTATATAATTAATATTAATGTCCTTTATTGTGTTATACAAAGATAAAGTTTGCTTTCCAAAAGAAAAATATGAAACCCAAAAAAGTACACTAGGCAAATATATACTATTAAACACACATGGAGAAACGAGGCCTTAGAATATAATGGTAGAAAAGAATTCCTAGAACAATTTAGCATCAAATGCAATCATCCATGCATTCTATTACAAAGGAAAAATAGAACATGCCTAGTTAGATTTTTCCAAGCATGTAAAAGTGATTCAACACTATCACTGGGTTTCACTTCCCTGAGGAATCCATAAAGGTATTCCCAATGCATTCTGAAAGGAAATGGATCCAATTTTGTATTCATGGAGATAGATGAGGATGAACGGGGTAGCCAAACCTTCATTCAACCGAGACTCTTTCACATGCTTCCGAAGCCAGAAATAAGATGAAAAGTGTAATTGTTCTTTTTAACAATTTTACTGAAAGTCATTCCCAGTGCAATTAAAATCAAAGGAACCGTAAACATTAAAACATGATGTTGCAAATGCTATTATTTTCAAAAACTTTGATTGCATAACATAATTAAAAATAATTAAATAGTAATGACTTACAACCACCAAGTAAGAGTAAGATTCTCTTCCTTGGGGCTCGAACTCAGCTATGTCCCTGAACTTTTTAGCTCAACATTAGTTCGTTATCACTTGGGCCACAGCTCCATTTTTGTTTGGCTCTTTGTATTTCATTGGAGATAAGAATTTCACTAAATTTCCTGCCATACCTGGCTTCAAATTGCAGTCTTCAGATCTCAGTCTCCTGAGTAGTTAGGATTACAGGCATAAGGCATCAGTATACATTTTGATTAAGGTTTTGAAACAGATTGGGCAGAAATTTGACAAACCAAAATTAAGTCTTCTCACTTTCTAGAAAGCTGAACAGAGGAAAATTGAGGGGAAATATTATATTTAATACCTCTAATGACTTAGGAATAATCTAGACAGAAATGCACATAACTTTTGAGCCTTGTTGACATTATCCAAGAAATATAAAAATATAATAGAGGTAGAAAGCTTACTTTACAAAAATTCCTTAATATTTGACAAAATTTGGTTTGTCCTAGCAGAATATTTTTAAGTGATCCAAAAAACTGATTCTAAAATATATTTATTTGTCCTTGGGAATGCCATTGGTGCCCATGAGAAATAATACAAAACACATTATGATAACTTTGTGGAAATAAAGAATTAAAAAGTTGGCCTTAAATTTATAAAAAAAATATTAAGGCAGGTGGTGATGGCTCACACCTGTAATCCTAGTTATTCGGGTGGCTGATATCTGAGGATCACAATTTGAAGCTAGGCAGGTCAGAAAATCCATGAGATTCTTATTTCCAATAAGCCAACAAAAAGCTAAAATCTGGGTTGGGAGTTTGGCCTAGTGGTATAGTGCCTGCCTAGCATGCACGAAGACCCGGGTTCAATTCCTCGGTACCACATGTACATGGAAAAAGCCGGAAATGGTGCTGAGGCTCAAGTGGTAGAGCTCTAGCCTTGAGAAAATCTAAGGACAGTGCTCAGGCTCTGAGTTCAAGCCCAGGACCGGCAAAAAAAAAAACAAAAAAAAGCTAAAATCTGCTATCTGCCATGTGACTCAAGTGGTATAGTGCCAGCCTTGAGTGAAAAGTTAAGAGACACCAGCCAGGCCCTAAATTCAAGCCTCAGTACAGGTACAACAACAACAAAAGAACCACAGAAAGGACCTCTGAGATGCAGTCTGTCCTTGCTAATGGATTGATAACATTTTCATGAGAGGTAGTCTATTATGGCAAGAATGGATTGTTCAGAGCTCAGCTACTTCTTGGTTTTTCTTTTTCTGGTTCTGGCTTCTCTCCTTTTTTCACCAAATCTTAAGGAAGCACAGCTTCCTGACTTAGCAGCTACTGACACATTGTACTGGATTTCCTATCATCCAAACAGAATCCTGAGCCAAATAAAATTATTCTTCCCAATGATGAGTAAAATTCCACTGTGATATTTATATGTATAAGTTTGTACATATTGTCTTTTTATCTATTCTTATTTACACAAATCAAGTATCACCATCTATGCACTTATCAGATTAAATTAGGAACACAGCAACACCTAGATTAATCAAAACTATATCAGCAAAACAAACCTGTGAGTATGTTGAGCATAGACCAATGAATAATGCAACCTGCCCCCCTGAGGCTATAAAAGAAACACCCCCAATCTGACAAATAACTCATCTATCATCTAGGCATTAAGTGGAAGATGCATCCAGGAAAATCACACATCAACAGAGGTCTTCCTCCGTCCTTAGAGTCTTATCCAAACAGGACTTCTCTCACCTGGTACACAAAGCCACCATCAGACTGACCCTGGAAAACTACCTTCCTCCCAGACCTCCTTCTAACTGATGCATCTGTGCTCTGAGCAGCCCAATCTCTGCAGTCCACAAGTAAAAGTTATTTGGTCTCCACTGAGATTTTTCCTTTCCTCAGTCTAAGAGAATTGCTTGTACATTTGACCCCTATAGCTTTATTAATCCTCCTAGAGCCATATCATTGCGTGAAGTGTAATATGTGATAGGAGAGTTATTATTAGTAATTAAGAAGGAAATAAAAGAACATGAGATCACCAGTGGCCATGAATACAAAGTGAATCAACAGTACCTGATGACTGGAAGCCAATGAACTTGATGTAGCTCATGAATTTATTATTATTCAGTAAAGTTTGACATTGTAGAAACACAAATATGTCTGTATATGTTCTTGATAAAGCTCTCTCATGACAGTAGGGTAAAGAAATTTATAGAATGGAGAGAGAATGAGAGAGAATTAGACACACACACACACACACACACACTCCAAAGGGTGGGGGAGGGAGAGAAACTATGACTTTAAGAAATTTCTTAAGACCTCCAGGATAGTGAAACAAAAGCCATATAATGAATGATTGTTGTCCTTAATGTAGTATGTTGTCTCTCATCTCCTTTGCTGTCCCTTGGTTATCTCATATTGGTATAGTATCTCACTTTGTTATCTGATATATTGAATTTATTTGTATTTGGATATTTGAAATTTGATAGGGAAGGGGGGAAAACCAAGACGGGTGGGAGGTGTGGGGGGGGGAGGGAAACGGGTACCAAGACATGTGAAAGGGTATCAATGTATGTGAATTAATGCACCTTCTATCTGGCAAATATCATGTAACCCTTTTACTAATTACAATAAAAAAAAGGAAAAAAAAGAAATTTCTTAAATGTGAATGGTCATGGTATCATGACATGGAGTCTATTCTACTCCTGATGTTTGGTTGCTGATTTCTTCGTATACTCCCCACACCTCTGCTCTCTTTCTTCTCCACATCTGGGATAAGAAGGAAGTCCAGCTCTTTCCTCCTTTAGCACCAGAGGGAATTGCAAGCCATGCAGTCCTAACACCTAGGCAAGTTCACCCATCCTGCTTCTAATCCAGACTGCTACAAATATGTCCATCCCATGACCTTGCATGCCACTTTATAGTCCTATGTATTTATGTTATTTATATATTTTACTATCCTTAAGTAGTACAGGGGTTTTAATTCAGCATGCCAGTTTACTACCAAAGTCACTCCTCTTCTAACACTATCTGTCCCCTCAAGGAACCTAGCTCCAGTTCCACATAAGCACAGTGAATATTATTGCAGGCCAACTGGATCTGTTTGAGAAAACATCCTAATTCTCTCTCAAAAGTTTATTATGTGAATAATAAAATGTTTACACTCTCTGAGTAAACAGGCGCTATCAGGCTACACAGTTGAAGCACAATTTTTTTTCTCAGTGGAGGAAAGAAACCATCCCACTTCGGTGAATAGCCAAAATATGATGCCATCATTATAAATTCACAGATTTAAGAAATTTATTTACGTAAAAGCTGATACATACACACACTCATACACTCTTAGAATCACTAGTTAAAATACAAAAACCAAAAGATCAACTGCGGTGGCTTACACCTATAATTCTGGGAGGCTGAGAATGGGAGGATCATGGTTCAAGGCCATCGAAAGCAGAAAACATTCACAAAGCCCCTTCTCAATAAATAGCTGGGGATACGGTGATTTGTATTTGTCATCCCACATTATGTGAGGGACTGAGATTGGGAAGGGCACAGTTAACAGACCGGTCCAGGAAGAAAAGTCTGCATGAAAGGGAAGTTGGCTGCGGTGGTATGCACTGATTCCAGTTTCAGTGAGAAGATACAGTAAGAGGATCATGAGTGGCACACTCAGTCAGGAAGCAAGATCCTGTCCTCAAAATAATAACGGGGAAAGAAACAGGGCTTCAAGGGTGGCTCCATTCTATATTTCCAGCCTCGTTAGTAGAAGGTCCTGAGTTCAAATCCAAGTACTACCAAAAAAAGGACAAAAGGTACATCCATTTTCCTCACATAATAGTAAGCCCATCATTAGCATGTTTGGGGGCTGTCACATCAGAGGAATAACCCAGCAAAATGATAGAAGATGACACCATTCTAGGAAACGTTTAAGCTGGATCCCTCAGCTTAGTCTGGAGTTTATGAGTAGACCTAAGATGAGGACTGACATTTTGAACCGATTTACTTCCTCCTTCTGTGCTCCAGGGAGCACTCATTTCTCCCTTTCCATTCCTTCTCTGTTCTGATTTATCTATTTAGTAGATAAATGGCTCCTGGTCTATACAAAACATAGTAAGAACATGGGACAAATGTATAATTGCCTTTATACAATCAGCAACAAACAATGCAAAAAGAACAGAGAAAGTATCAACACGCTAATGTGTTCCATGTTTATAGGCAGATGTTAATGCATTTCATGTTTATGAAGACACACTATTTCCCATATGATAATTTAACACAAATTGACCTATGGACTCAATACAATCTCTATCCAAACCTAGCAACCTTTGTGTTTGTTACAGTTGTTGTTTGCTTTTGATTTTTGTTAATTTGACAAGTGATTGTTAAAAAAAAAACTGTATGGAATTTATATTGTCTGAAAATACAACAGATCCCAAAATGGACAAAACCATTTAGAAAAAGGATATGTTTCTATAACTATAATAAAATCTATATAAAAGTGTAGTTAATTGACAGTGAATTTAAATTCAAACCTTTTTGAGTGCCAAAGTCAAATTTTATCAACTTGATTTAACGCATAGTAATAAATGATACTCTGGGATTTTTATTACTTTTTGGTACTAGGAAGTGAGCCCTGAGTTTTCCTCTTGAGCATTCCAAGGCCCATCTAAAAAATTTTAATGTGTTTATGTAAGGGTGCTGAACAGGGAAAGTTAGAGTTCCGTAAGTAAGATAATGAGCACATTTCTTTTTTGAATACGTTATCCTTGCCCTTATTTTCTCCTGCTTACCACTCCTCACTCCCTACTCCCCCACCAAGTTGTAAAGTTCATTTCCAACATACTGTCTAATAAATTCACACAATTTCATAGAAAAGATTGGTTTAAACAAATGTCAATTACAATCATTTGACTGAATATATATATATGTATATATATATATATCTCAATAACCTACAATATACCAATTTCTCACCAGAGGTTGCAGCGACAGCTGCAAATCAGACAGATAAGCCCCACTAAATAAATGGTCAGTAATGACTAGTTCACTGAGAAAAGTAAAAAAGAACAAGAAAGATGGGATATTATTTAAATATTCCATGATCTGTAGAGCAAGACTATTTAAAAATAGATACCTGAACAGAGAATGGAAAAAGATGATTTTTTTAAAAGAACCATCCAAATATATATATTTGGAAAAGAGATATTTTAGGCAGAATGAAGAGAAAATCACAAAACCTCATGGTGACCGTGTATTTTGTAGCTGAAGAAGAAGGATTGTGCTGTGGAAGCAGAGGCAGCAAGGAAATATTGGTAGTTTGTACAAGAAGAGAATATAATAGACTTCCTTAACTGCAATCTAAACCCCCTCTGGGAAGGACTGTTCAAGGAAACAAAATGCCACCCAGAAACAACATTTAATCTAGGCAACTTGCATTCAATGGCTTTAAATGGTGAAACCGAAGAATTTCCATTGTGGCTGAACTTAGAAATGTTGTATTTCTGATTGGGGAGTTTTCACTGGGACATAATTATGGAAAAGGCAGGAGTTTCCAGGAATCATTCATGCAAGAAAAATTCATCTTAAGGCATATTGCCTTACTGGTCAATGTGGCAGCACTGACCTGTGGGGGATCTGGTAAGGCGAATTTCCCTCAGCCTGATGATAGAGATGAGAAAGGATATCTAAACTTGATTTAATGTTCTGACTTTCCCTTCCCTTCCTTCCCCTCCCCTCCCCTCCTTTCCTCCCCTCCCCTCTCCTTCCCTTCCCTCCTGTCCTCTTCCTTTCCTCCTCTTCCCTTTCTTCTTTCCCTCCCCTCCCCTCCCCTCCCTTTCCCTTCCCTTCCCTCCCCTTCCCTTCCCCCTCTCTATTTTCTCTATCTTTCCTTTTTCCTTTCTTTTGTGCTACTGCTGAGGCTTGAACTCAACCCAAGGCTAGTCCTATACAAACTTGAACCATAGCACAACTTCTAGATTTTTTTATTTTTAGTTGCAGGTAAGACTCTTACAGAATTTACTGCCTTGGCTAGATTTGAACCAAATCTAGATCTCAGCCTCCTAAATAGCTAGAATTATAGGTATGAACCACTGGCTCTATCTTTTAAGCATTCTAATGTTTTAATTGTTCTATTTTTAAGTGGACCAAGTTGTTTTTATTAGTATGTTGATTATTTACAAGGATAAATTGTTTTCAAATTTTGACATTTGTAATTGTACGCCTTCAGATCCTTCATATCTTAATCTCTGTAAGTTTGATTAGTGTGAATAAAAATCATATTTTGCTTCTTAGCTGGAAATTGTTGTGTGTATGTAAAATAGATTTTATTCACATGTTCCAGCCCTTTCTACACCTCATTTTCACTGCTACCCAGGGAGTGGGTTTATGTTCTGATCTGCTACGGATCTGCACTGTGCAAGACTTTCTGGGATCAGTAGGGAAAAAAACTGAAGGTGTCACTCACCACAAATAATCAGCCAGTTTCACCTCAGTTTAATGAGATAAAACCAAACAAACCTGGGAGGGTGAAGCATGTATTGTGTGTGCCTGTGTGTGTGCATGCGTGGGCACGCACGCATGTGTGTGTGTGTGTGTGTGTGTGTGTGCTTTCATAGTGTTAATCCAGAAATTTCACCTCTGAAATAATATCCCAAAGAAATCATAGTGAATAAAAACAAATAAAAATTTGCTTTCCTCCTAGACTATAATAGAATATTGAAAAAAGAAGCTGACATCTAATACAATTACCAAGCAAATGAAGAGAAAGATAAATTATGATAAAGAAATACAATTGTGCCTTTGCAAATAAAATAAAATATTGAACCAAGTCCAGCTTGGAATGAATATGAAATAAAACATTTTAAATGAAAATAGTAGAACAAAAAATGGCAAGAACATATTACTCCCCAGGACATCAGGCTCTTTTGAGTGCCTATAAATTATCAAATCAAATCTTTCACAGAGTAAAGTCTCCCTCTGCGCCTCTCTCTCTCTCTCTCTCTCTCTCTCTCTCTCTCTCTCTCTCTCTCTCTCTCTCTCTCTCTCTCTCTCTCTGCCCCCCCCCTCTCTCTCTCTCTTTCTTTCTCTCTTTCTCCCTACCCGCGGATCTCTCTGGCTTTTCCCCTCCAACACACACACACATACACACACACACATGCATACACACACATCTTTCAGCAATAGTCACAACAGCACACCATTTGAACATTTAGTATGCTAGGTGCTAGGCTACACAGCAGAGGTGCAAAGGTAAGTGAAGTTAACTGTGTCACACTAATGAGCTTGGGATTCACTACTTGTGATAAGCAAGGTAAGTAGGACTATGGAATGGAATAAATGTCATAGAATTTTTTGATGGATTGAGCATGTTTATATCCCGCCCCAAATTCGTACAATGAAATCATTCTACCCAATGAGATAGGGTATCAATGTGTGACAAGTAATGCACCTTCTACCTGGCAAATATAACTGTAACCCCTCTATTAATTACAATAAAAAAGAAGTTGCAAGAAAAACATAAGCAAAGATATAAACAAAGAAAAATTTTAACAGTTGATTATTTAAAAGATTATTTTTTCATATATTTTTATTGTAATTAATATAAGGGTTACATTATATTCACCAGATAGAAGGTGCATTACTTCATATACATTGATGCCCTTTCTCATGTCTTGGTCCCCATTTTCCTCCCCTCGCTCCCACCCCTCATCTTGTTTTCCTCCTTCCCTATCCTATTTCAAATAACCAAAAACGCTTATATACAATATATCAGATAACAAGGTGAAATACTGTAACAATAAGAGATAGCCAAGGGACAGCAAAAGAGATGAGAGATAACATAGTACATTAAGGAAAACAATCACTCATTATATGGCTTTTGTTTCTATATCCTGGAGGTCCATTCATTTAGCGTCATGGCCTTATGAATCTAGGTTTTGTTCTATTGTAAATCTCTGCTAGGAGAGCCCAAGGTTTCTAATGATTATGGCAAATGAGGGAAACCATTGAGCCTAAGTTCCTTTGAGTCTGGCTTACTTCACTTAATATGATCTTTTCTAAGTTTTTCCATTTCCTTGCAAATGGAGCAATGCCATTCTTTCTGACAACTGCATAGAATTCCATTGTGTATAAATACCACATCTTGTTGATCCACTCATCAACTGAGGGACATCTGGGTTGGTTCCATATCTTTGCTATGGTAAATAGTGCTGCAATGAACATCGTTGTGCTAGTGGCTTTAGTATGTCCTTGTTTCTGAATGATTGGGTAAATGCCAAGTAGTGGAATTGCTGGGTCATAGGGAAGTTCTATGTTTAGTCTTTTGAGGAACTGCCATACTGCTTTCCACAGTGGTTGAATGAGTTTGCACTCCCACCAACAGTGTAGCAGTGATCCCTCCTGGCCACATCCCCTCCAGCATCTGTTGTTATTAGTTTTCTTGATCCTGGCCATTCTAACTGGAGTGAGGTAGAATCTTAGAGTTGTTTTGATTTGCATTTCTTTTATGGCCAGAGATGACGGGCATTTCTTCATGTGTCTATAAGCCATTCTTATTTCTTCTTCAGAGAAGACTCTCTTTAAGTCTTTGGCCCATCTTTTAATGGGATGGTTGTTTCTTTAGAGATCAGACAACATATTCAAAAAACAGGGCCAAGTTTGTGGCCAAGTAACCATTTGCTAAGATTAAATATGTGACTTATGCATCTAGTAAAACATTTCAACAAAAGCCAGAGACGAACTTGGGTTTTCCGGGGTTTATTGATTTGTCTTTAATAACTTGGACCTGCATGTTTTTCCCAGGAGGCCAACTAGAATATTTTACAGTACAGGTAACTTCACAAGCATGGTTAAATAGAGAAGCAGGGATGAGCCAAAATAAAAGCAGTGAGCTTGGCACTAGGTCTCATGCTTGTACTCCTAGTTACTCAAGAGACTTAACATCTGAGGACCCAGATTTGAAGCCAGCCTGGCAGGAATGTCAATAAGATTTATCTCCAGTAAGCTACCAACAAGCCAGAAGTGGATTGGTGGTTGAAGTTGTAGTGTTAGCCTTGAGGTACAAAAAAGTACGGACCCTAGCCCAAAGGTTAAGTTCCAAGAAGCACCAAGAAGATGAATTCTACGGTAGGGGAAACAAGAGATTTATCCTTGCGGTTTCTGTTTTTAATGTACTATGTGAAGGTGTTCTTTTTTTTTTAATTGTCAGGGTAATGTATAGGGGGTTACAGGTACATTTGCCTCGTAGAAAGTGCATTACCTCTCACACATTGATACCCCTTCTCATGTTTTTGTCCCCACTTCCCTCCCCACCCCTTCCCAATCATCTTATTTTCCTCTATTTCTCTCTTTTTCTTTTTTTCTTCTCCTTGTGGTTTTTTCTTTGTTGTTGCTGTATCTGATGTTGGTACTTGATATATTGTATATACATTTATTTATTTATTTGAATCAGGGAAGGGAAGAAGAAAAACAAATTGAGACTAAGGGCAAAGGATGAACCAGTGTAACAGTGATACTCACAAGACAGTAAGTTGGAAATGAACTTTATGACTTGGGAGAAGTGGGGGGAAAGAGAGAGGAACAAAACATGAGAAAGGGGCATCAAGGTTTGAGAAGTAATGTACCCACTACCTGACCACGACAATAAAATACAATAAAATAAGAAAAAAAACTTCTGGGAAGGTACTTTGTAGAAGAAATTAGAATTGTGATGAGGTCATGAGGATGAAGATGGGGTAAAATGAACCTCTGCTTCCAAAGATACAGAATAAAATAAGTGTGCATTGTTTACGATACCCACTCTGTGGCATTTTGGTAGGTTAGCCCAGAAGCAGATGAAGTCAGAATTCTCTGAATTTGACAGCAATTAATCAATTTGTCAAAGCAAGAGGTGTTTCAGCTGATATTTAAATAATGAAAGAAAGCCTTACGAAAATCCAAAAGAGCTTATGTAAGGTCTGTTCAGTAGCAGATGCAGCCACCAATGGGAAAAGTAGCATCACGTTTGGCACAAATAGCACATGGTATGAACAGAGCTATCCCAGAAAGACTTAGAAGACACTGTTTAACAATGGGTATTCAGTGTAAATCCACATACTGGGTGTATGTTTTAATTTTTATTTAAAAATGCTTAAAAACAGAGGAGTTATATTTACATAAGTCAGGTAAGAGTATCTTTTCGTTGGGACAATGCCACCCTTTCTCTTTCTCTTTCCTAGATTTTTCACTCCCATTCTCATCCACAAGTTGTATAGTTTAGTTTCAACATAGCGTCTAGTGGGTGCTACTGCTGCATTTGTTCACCTTTTGTCCCACCATCTCTGATTTTTGAATCCCAATATTGCAGAGTCCAATCATAGAAGCAGAATCTTTGTGCTCTGAGTGTCTTGCTGAAACCTTTTCTTTACAGAATAAAACCCAAACCTGGCTCAAGAACCAGAAAAGCTAAGCAAGATACAAGGCAACATGAAATGTTTTTAGATCCAGCCATAGTCTTTTGTTACAGACCAGAATCATCTGATCAACAGTAATGTATGAGCTCCAACCTGGCTGCTGCTTCCTTTCTGCTTCAACATCTCCCAAGAATCTCCTGCATCCTGCCCTGTCCAGAAAGACAAAGGACAGGGATTTGGGGAAGTATTCTTTAGCCTAACTGAGTTTGACTTAGCCATAACCCCAGCAATGTTGTTGCTATAGGTAACAAAAAAGGGTGCCAGGGTGACCTGAAATTGGATTATTCATACCTGAACTGGATGCCCAATGAATCAAAGAAAGGTTGGCTTTCCTGAGGTAGATGCATGAACACACTACAATTTCTAGATGTAATTGCATCTATTAATGCATTCAAGCACTAAAGGAGGAGGATCAAGGTCAAGTGTCACAGAACCCTTTCTTCTCAAAGGAAAGAGTTGAAAAACTGCTGGCAAACACTCTAAGGATAGTCCAGTACTCACAAACACTGTGGAACTGAAATAACCACTCACTGCTAGATTAGAAGTCCAGTCTTAGCACTAGGATTTGCTTTTTTTGTGTTAAAAGTAAAGATGACTTTGTTGATTAACGATAGAGGGTAAACAGATGGATGGATTCCTATCTAATTATTGCATAGCACATAGTCCATATAACAAAAACAAAATAATTGCTCAAAATTAGGACTATTCTTATATTCAGAAATTTTCTTGGGGACTATATGTGATTTAAAAAATACTAAAGTGTCCTTAGCAACATTCTGACAGTACTTACAATTCTGATAGTACTTTTTTTTTTTTTTGCCAGTCCTGGCCTTGGGCTCAGGGCCTGAGCACTCTCCCTGGATTTTTCCTCGAGGCTAGGGCTCTACCACTTGAGCCTCAGCACCACTTCCAGCTTTTTTTTTTTCTATGTATGTGGTACCGAGGAATCGAACCTGGGTCTTCGTGCATGCTAGGCAAGCACTCTACCACTAGGCCAAACTCCCGGCCCCTAATTCTGACAGTACTTCTACAGGGCTATTCATTCCAGTGTCCTTCAGTTTAATCAAATGGCGCTACACAAAAGCACAATTTAATAAAGAGGTTTATAGGGATCTGGGATGACAGAACTGTGCTATTGCAACATTTTAACAAATTAGATGATATATTCTTAATTCTGGATATAATTTTTAGATCCTTGATTTTTTAAAGTGAGTCTCAGAAAAGGGTTAGTGATTTTTAAAAATTAAGTTACACTTTTAACATTTTACAGGTCAAAAATGGCACTTAGGAAGACATGATCACAGTTCAAAACCTGTCCAGACAAAACATTTGTAAGACTCCATGTCAGCCAAAAGTTGGTCATGAGGGCTCAGCCTGTGATTCTGCTATGGTGGGAAACATACATAAAGGATCCTGGTCCAGATTGCTCCAGAAGAAAAAGTGACACTCTATCCCAAAAATAATCAGAGCACAAAATAACAGAGGAAGGGCTCAAGTGATAAGAGTGGCTGTCTAGCAAGTGTGAAGTCTTTGAATTCAAACCCCACTAAGTAATACTATTCATAATTCCAAAACTTACAGGACACAGGCTTTTTTTAAAAAAGAAGCACGAATAAAAGCATGGAGACAGAACATGCCTTCTACTTCTAGCTCCATGTCAGCCCCAAAGTTATGCAGAGAAAAGAAGCTGAAAAAGACTGGGAAGGAAGGAAGAGTTAATGAAGCCATAGTTGGGGTGTCCGGAATTGAAGAGACAGAGGCAGAAAAGTAAACAATAAAAATTAGTGTGAAGTAATGTACCTTCTATCTGGCAAATATAATGTAACCCTTCTATTTAATAACAATAAAAAATATAGGTAAAAAATTGTCAGAACCATGCTTTGGACCATGCTTTAGGGCATGCTTCACTAACAGAGAATCCCAGAGATTGTAGATAACAACGTTTATATCTCACTTTTTTATAAGTACCCATCAGGGTCTTTGGTAGGACTGGGATTATTTCAAATATCTGTAGACTTGGGCCACCAGAGCAGGTATCATATGGAATGCTGCTCCCTTGCCATGCCAGAGAAAGAGATTTCTGTTCTTAAGCAGCACTAGACACTCCAACTAAGGCAGTGTGTCGACATATGAAAACAGAAGCTGGTAAGCTGATAGGATGGCAGAGGCTGGGAGAAATGATGGAAGGTGATTTGTTGAAGGGGAGGAACTGATCAAGATGCATTGCTCTCCTGAACTGACACATTGAATGGAAACCTCTTTGTACAACTACTTAAAGATAATTTTTTAAAAAATAGCAAAGAGGGAAAAATGGAGTGAGTGTGACAGTGATATGAAAGAGGGTGATGCAGGGATAGAGAAGTAGAGGTCACCTCTGAGAGCATAGCTTAAAGTCTCATTGTTATGGCTTTAATAATTCATTTATGAGCATTTATCCTAGAGTTCATTTATATCCTCCCCCTTTCTCTCCCTTCCATTCTTTCTTCCCCTTTTCTTTATGTAGGTGACAGGCAAGGAAGCACTTTGTTCCATTTATTCAAAGAAAAATATTTCATTCTTCAAAGGATGTACAATCAGGCTTTATTAATGGAAAATATCAAGACTTCTTTCAATTTTAACAAACTTATGCTGAGACTGTGAATGGTATTTTCTATATCGATACAAGCAAGTTTGTATGATAATAAACTCACTGACTTTAAAGTCAGGCAGAATTGCATTAAATTCTGTCCCTAGATAATCAGCACTATCTTGGAAGACATAATTTATCTCTCAACATTTTTTGAGCAAAAGGGAAGTGATTTTATATGCAAGATTGGTTTGGATTAACTTAAAATGGAGGTCTAATTTATATTACAGTGTTGATTGAGGGATTAATATTTAAATATGCAAAATGGTCAATACCCTATGGTGTATTGGAGAATGATTGTCATTCTGTGGTGGCTATTATATTTATTAATGTGTAAAATATGCTTTGCTTAGTTTTCAGCAAACATTTATGCACTCCTACTGTTGGGTAAAACCTCGTGAAGATAAAGCAGATGTTCTTTAAGGGTCCTCAAGGTCTCCCTAAGAAATGTTGCAAAAAGTAGACTCATTATGAAGGTGAGCTCAGAAGTATTAGTCCAATGCCTAGTCACTGGTCAAAGTGGGAGACTGATTAATCAGGAAGAAGGAGCCATTCAGTGCTGGAAAGAAGTTACTCAGAAGCAATGATATTCACAGGTCACTATGTTGGAAATGAACTCTACGACTTGGGAAGGAGGGGATTTGGCGGAGAAGAGCTGGGAGAAAATGAGGGAGGGGTGACATTGTTCAAAAAGAAATGCATTCATTACCTGATTTACATAACAGTGAACCCTCTGTAAATTACCTTTAAAATAAAAAAAAGAAGAAAAAATAAAAATGAAAAATGAAAAACAAGAAGAAAGTACTCAATATAGAGGAAAGGGCAATACAAAAAGTTTGGAGTGCATAAGGAACTCAGCTGAAATAAATTATCAGAGGAATTTAGATGGGCTAAATAACCAATTAAGAAACAGATACTGGCTTCTTCCACCTCAGTCCTGTATCTAAAAGGCAGAAATTTGAAAAATCGACCTTGCAACATCGAGAAGCGGTATTTATTAAAGACATTTGATGTGGGCCAGTCCTAGGGCTTGAACTCAGGGCCTAGGTACTGTCCCTTAGCTGACACGATACCACTTGGACCATAGCTGTATTTCTGGATTTCTCCTTTCTTGTTAATCAGAGTGAAGAGTCTAACAGACTTTTCTGTCCAGGCTTGCTACAAACCAAAATCAGCCTCCTGAGTAGCTAAGATTACAAGCATAAGCCAGTGGCAAGACTTTTAAACTAATTTCTAAATTAGCATTGTTATGGTATAAGGGCATATTCAACCAAAGTTATGCAACTTGATTTCTTCAATGTCTATTAAATACTTACTAACATTGATTTCTAGTCTATGATTCTGCTTCTAACAGCCTACCTTTAAAATTCATTCTGGTTGTAAACAAAGATTTATTGTCCGGGCATTCATCTCAGCTGCAAAGAAAAATTATAACAATCTAAACATCCCCTCAACTTAATTTATATGTGCAAGAAGGAAGGGAAGTCATTTCAATCATTTATGGTGTATCCATTCAGTAAAACATTGGGCCAATTTGAAAATGGAAGGTTTAGAATACAGATAATCCCTTAAAGATGAGCTTATATCCAATAAGATCATTGTGAGCCAAACAAATAAATAAATAACATTCAGCACTCCTAATCTGCCAATCATACTAAGTAGCAACCCAGTACACTACAGGATTTTTCATGTCTCCCTCATGGCTTATTGGGAGTTTCCCAACATGTGGAGAAAGACCCCTGCCAGTATATCACTAGGTTGGGAAAGATCCTAAAATAAAACTGAAGGCTCAGATTTTAATTGCTTTTACACCATCTAGCCATTGGCATGTTATGTCAGACATGGACTACTTTTAAGTATAGGAAGGTAAGTCAGTGTGGTCTGCCATCGTGACACCAACTGCATCACACACTAACTTTAATGTTTTCTTTCCTGTTCATCAACTTTGCTGTCTCAAGTCAACTGCACCACTCTCTCCAAGACCTCCAAGAGCCATACATGTTCCTGCCCCCCAAACTCATGGCCCAGTGCTGAGATTACAGACCCACATTCTGATCCAGTCCCCAGGCCTCTGATCTCCAGGCAAGCCGAACTTAGAGGGAGGGAGACTTTTCTCACCACTGTAAATCATACTCAGGGTAGGTCTCTCTATGTCACCATCTTCCTCTCCTCCCCAAAACTGGGAATTCAAAATTAGACTCCTCCCAGCCTATTCCACGTCAGAAATCACCACTTCCTTTTTAAAAACCTTTGAAGATAGAACTGGTCACCTGCCCAGTGCCTGCTCCCAAAGCACATCTTAGAGTTTTGTCTTCTGTGCCATCTCCAAAACTGCCAACCATGAGCCTGGGCTATGTGGCTTGTTGTCTGGGCTACTTCCCTGCTCCCTCATTGACCTCTCTGCTTATGACTTGTCCCCTTGCAGTATGCTAAGCATACATCAGTTGGAAGGATTAAACAACAAACTACATGCTCACTCACTTAATATTCACTTAAAATGTCCTGCTTTAAAATAAAGTTCCTTCTTCCTGGTACTTTATCTCCAATTGGCTATCTAAAAGCTAAGTGGCTCAAGTGGTAGAGCACCTGCCTCAAGAAAAAAAAAAAAACTAAGGAATAGTGTCCAGATCTAAATTCAGGTCTCAGTATTAGTGTAAGAAGGAAAAGAAGGAAGGGAAGGGAAGGAAAAGGGAAAGAGGAAGGGGAAGGGGAGAGGGAGAGGGAGGAAGGAAGGAAGAAAAAGGAAGGAAGGAAGGAAGGAAGGAAGGAAGGAAGGAGAAAGGATTAAAAGACAGAGAAAAAGAGAGAAAGGGAGGGAAGGACTGAGGGAGGGGGTGAGGGAGGAAGGAAAGAAAGGCCCTGGTTCCACCTTGGCCTCCCCCTCCCTCAACTTTGGCCTTCTCTGTTTCTACTGCCTCAGCCCCAGCCAACCCTATACCACACCAAGTTTTCAACTACATCAAGATGTTTAGGGTTGCTGTCCCTTCCATTGTTGTTCTAGCCACCCCATTCTCAATAATTTTAGTTCCATGTCACATGGCTTCACAAGTCCCATTCCAACTTCCATGGCTCTTTTTTTTCTGTTTCTGCAACGGGCTCCCATTAGAGTACCTGGTTTCAAGCACTGACTCATTATTTCCTGCAAAGGCCTTTCTTTGTGCTTCTCTTCCAGGACGGCAGGGGTAGACTGGAACTCCACTGGATATCCTGGGCGATGGGGCCTACACAGTGGATTTGAGCATCAGTACAAGATTCTATTCAAATCCATTATTAACAGAGACTAAAAACCTACTTCTGTGCAGGATCATCCCATGAAAGTGGCAATATCAAAGTGTGTGGTCAATTTGTGGGGTGTGTGTGTGTGTGTGTGTGTGTGTGTGTGTGTGTGTATTTAAAAGAATGAAAGGACTAAATTCCCAAGTTTTAATATTGGTACCCAAAAAGTGAGTTGTGATTATATAGTGATGTCATTGTTTTTTCTATTTTAGCAAAATTTCTGCATGCATATACTTCTTGAAAATGTATATGTGTCTTGAATAATTAAAAAAACATTGATTCTTTCAAAAAGACACTAATGGCTAGCAAAAGTTTTCAATAGGCAGTGTGACCTTACAAATCTCTGGAGGTCTTTGGTAAATGTGTGGTTACTGACGGTTCTTGTCCCCAAAAGACATAATGAGCACAGGGTTGATTCTGGCCAATCTGTTGATTTTTAATTTGCTCTGGAATGAATCCACTTCCCTGAGGCTGGCCTTCTTCCTCCTACATTTCCTTCTTAAGAAGGTGAAGATTGTCTGACCTCCTCCAGCCACACACTCTCTCTCTCTCTCTCTCTCTCTCTCTCTCTCTCTCTCTCTCTCTCTCTCTCTCTCTCTCTCTCTCTCTCACACACACACACACACACACACACACACACACACACACACACACACATTTGGGTGTTTTCTTATTCCTTGCAGTAATTGAAGAAAGTTAACCTGGGATCAGAGGACATAAAAGAGATAACGCCTTGAGCTTAATTCAACCTGCATTTTAACAAGCTGCCTTCTGTCTTCACAGAGGACATCCCGCAGAGGCCATTACAGAACCTGCTACTCTGCCTCTCCTCCTCCCTGCAGGGCCTCTCATCTCTCCACCTGCAGGAGTTGTCCTGCCCCAATTCCAGGGGCAGTCACGTGGTGGGACACCGTGTCAGGCTCCCCTAGAACTGACCTAGAACGCAGAGTTCCAGTGTTGAATGACATCAGCAACCCAATTCCCTCCAATGGCAGCAGGAAGCCTAAAAGGCTGCTCCAGGGCCAGTTCCTACCTCCCGTTTCCACATTCATCCATGGACACTTATCCTCCCTTAATTACACTCAGAATGTTTGAAGTTCTTTACCAGCTAGTTCAGGCTATCTCATGTGGCCATGCTACTTGCTGGAGTTTCTTCCTTGAATATACATAACTTCTCCTGGTCTGCGAATTAAAATTCTCTTCACCTTTCTTGGTCATCTGTAGCCAGCCCCCCTCCCTGCTTTTTGGGACTGCTTCCTGCATGCTCGCATCTGTGTCTGTCCTGTTTGTTTTGTTTTGTTGTACATCCAACTAAAATAACCCACTGTGTTTTGAACCAGTGAGGGCAGCTGACCTTCTCACAGGGTGCTCCAGCCCTTGAACTAGCAAAATCATCCCCAGCTACATAAAACCACCATGCCTGTGCCCTCTGAGAAAGTCATATTTAACAAAATGAACTCCAGGGAATGGAAGGAAGTTTTTTATTTTCTTTGTTATTGTTTTTGTTTTCTTTTTTTCTGCCTTGTCTGTTCATTTAGGAGGAAAAGGGGAAAGCACAGAAATGGTGAGACAAAAGAAGAACTCATATATACGTTATGTTGAAAATGAACAATATAAGTTGTGGCTTGGGACAGGAGAGGAAAACTAGGAAAGGGCAAGGGAAGGGGTGACATTGTCCCCAAAGAATTGTGCTCTTTACGTGACTTACATAACTATGAGCTCCACTGTACATCACCTTTATAATACAATTTTTAAATACTTAAAAAACACATCATCACCAATTACTAGAGAAACAAGGGGCACAACTCTTTTTCAAAATCCAGCATTTTTTTCCCAGCCTGGGCTTTGAACTCAGGGCGTGGGCACTGTCCTCAGGCTTTCTCAAGGCTAGAGCTCTACTACTTAGGCCACAGCTGCATTTCTGGCTTTTTTCTATGTATGTGGTACTAAGGAATTGAACCTGGGTCTTCATGCATGCTAGGCTAACCTCCTGCCCAAAGTCCAGCATTTTTATCATCTCAGTACTCTTAGGAAAATTGAGGAGAAAGGAAACGGAGAAACAGGCAGGATTTGACCTCACTCAGGTAAAGACTTCTTAATGAAGGATCATTCCAAGGGAAAGAAGCAGCTCCTGGAAATGAAGTTTGTGTAAGGGACTGGATTTAAGGTCCTATGGGAATAAAAGAGTAAAAATCAGGCTGTAATTATTTGGGGGGGGGGATGCCTAGTGGGTACTTTTGGTTAGACCCAGAGTAGAATATCCCACCTGGGGTGACAGGAACTTCCAGGCAGGCATAGATTGGAATGACCTGCCTGCAGACAGGCATGCAATTGATCAAGCCTGTTTATCCACACTTGATGTCTTGCTTCACCTGGGAGAATAACCCTTCATATTCCATGTTTAGATATGTAAAAAGATTGGGCCTAGAAGGGAGAGGGCAGTTGATCAAGGGCAGTTCATTAACCCGACCTTGTTTTGTTCCTGAAATTAGACAAGATTAGATACATTCAGGGTAGTGTGGCCATGCACATCTTTCTTTTTCTCTCTGGGCACCCAGCTTCCAACATTACCACGAGTCTCAGGTTCAGGGGCACATCTGAACAATTCCCAGGTAGATGTTTAGCCCTGGTGATATTTATTCTCTATGTATACAACTGCACTGTTTTTGTTATTGTTGTTGTTGTTACTATTATCTTTAAGTAGTTGCAGAAATGAGTTGCCATTCAACAAAGTTTATGGATGCAATGCATCTTGATCAATGTTATCCCTTTTATCATTTTCTCTCATCTCTCCCCTTCCCTCAATATTCCTTTATATTTTTTTTGTTGGTCCTGAGGCTTGAACTCAGGGCATGAACACTCTCTTTGGGCTTTCCCAAGGCTAGCACTCTACCAGTTGAGCCACAGTACCACTTCTGGTGAGGAATCAAACCTGGGTCTTCATGAGTACGAGGCAAGCATTCTACCACTGGGCCAAACTCCCACCCCCTCAATATTCCTTTTTTTTAAAGAAAATATTATAAAGATGATGTACAGATGGAATAGAGTTATATCCCACAATATTCTTAATGCACTGATTTTTTTTCAGTGGTGGAACTTCAACTCAGAACCTAGGTGCGCTCCTTGAGCTCTTTTCCTCCATGCTACCACATAGAGACACAGCACCATTTCTGGTTTTCTGTTGGTTAATTGAATATGAGTCTCATGGACTTTCCTACCTGACTGGCTTCAAAGTGCCATCCTCAGATCTCAGCCTCTTGAGTAGCTAGTTTTACAGGCGTGATCCACCAGTGCCTGATAATGCATTAGATTTTATGACTCCATTAACCACCCCCTCTCCTCATTATCTACCTCTTCCCTCAAACATCTCCCCTTTTCAAATACCCATTCTCTGGTATTTATTCTGTTGAACAGTAAATTAGCCTTTCTAAAGAAACATGCCCTTTCAGTTCTCCCCTGAATCTACCATATTTCAGTTAATATACTATGTACACTTGGTTACTATGTCAATAGTGTTTACTTATATAAATTAATTTTACATTCCACATATGAGAAAAAACATGCATTCTCTTTCTCTCTGGACCTGATTTGTCAGTACAACACACATCCCTCTCCTCTGCCAAGAAATGAATATGTGGTAGCAAATGACATGTTTTGACTTGCATTCCTGTGTTCCCTGAGGATAAAGGCCTAGAACCACCATGTTTGGATGAACCCATGCATAGCAGAGTTGGTGGCCAAGGTGTAAGAAATATTTAGATAAAGGAGCCAAAGGGACTTCACAACCTTTAATGAGTCATCTCTTCTCACTAGAGGCTGGTCCTGTAACTCAGGATTCCATCCTTATGCTCTGCTTTTCCAAGAGGGAGAGATTTATGGTATGCTGCCATGAGGCCCTGCATGGAGAAGAACCTCTATACTGTCTTTCAGGTCCCTGGGCTTAGCATCACAGAAATTGACTCATTCATTCATGGTTCCATGCAAGTGAAATATGGATACTGAGTCTAACTGGTGCCATCTTGGCAACATGGTGGATGAAAGTGAAGTCCCACTTCCAGGTAATGGGTGTGACTGAATTCCTAGAGGCAGGGGTGGGGACTTCAACAATTGGTTACTGGATCTTCTAGACCTGTGGCAAGAACTTATCTTTGAACTCTGCTCCCTTTGAACTTGCCCCTCGACCATGACTCTATTTAGATTCGCTAATCAGTTCAGCTACAATTTTGCACTATTCCTCCTATCTTCTAACTCTCCTTGGGCCACCAGGTATTCCTCTTCAACTCTGCATTAGAGTGTGGGGCACCCGTCACATCAAGGGTAAAAGGCCTACCTCGTGGCCCAGTGCTCACTTCCTGGTTTTGGAAATCCAACCATGCTGTCTCCTGGTTGGGAGGTTTGGCTGTGGTTTGTGATGTAAAATAAGGCTACCTGGAACCCATGGATTGGCCTGGCGCCCTCTCTGACCGCACCTCCCCCTGTCCTGCCTACTTTTATGCTAATGGACTCCTGCTTCTTACTTTAGCCCCTTGTATTTCCCCATTAAAGGAGTCTGCTGTGACATTCTCCCTGGGGAGTCTGTGTCTTTCCTCTGGAGAGGGAGGGCTGGGTGAAGTCGGCCAGCAAGCCCTATTCTTTCTCAGTCTCGTCTTAGCTGGGGCGTGTTCTCTTTGCCCTTCCTGATGGTCAGGAGGCAAAAGAGTGCTAAAAAACCAGACTTTAGAGCTGATCTGCTTTGTTGAGATTGTTTTTCTAATCTTTTTTGTTTTTGTTGTTTTTATCCTCATGGCTCAGTTTCCTAACAGTATTAAGTATATTTGAGGCTGCAGTTATTGGGGGGACATATGTCCACATTTAGTCATTGACATGTGGCTTCTCTGTATCTCACGATCAAATTCTGTACAACACATGCATGTTTCCACTTGTGTGTATATCTGAGTATGTGCTCATATGTGAGTGTGTGAAGCATGCCATATGTCCACTGAATCACAGATTCTATGCCGAGACTTTATTATTGGCATATGTACCTTACCTACCCACAACTTCCTCTCACCTGTTCTCTATCCTCCATGTCTACTCTTACCCTGGAACTTAAAATCATCAAACAATGATTTGTAGAAACATTTTTATCTTCTGTAACAAAACTATATTCAATATTAATGGTGATCATAAAAATAACCAGGAATGAAAACATGAATACAAACAGAAAACCCTCTGCTGAATTATAATGCATTATAACTTTTGGAAAATAAATATTAAAATGATCCATCATTGTGTAAACATAAAGTCAAAGTAGCTCAAATTCTATTTGCTTGTCTTTAACATCAACTTATTTATGTGTGGGAGGGGCGGAGGGATGTTGTTTCAGGACTGAGACAGGCTTGAACTCAACTTTGGCTTTTGGTGCAAGGTTGGTTACCACTTGAGTCACACCTCCACTTCTGGCTTTGTGCTGGTTAGCTGGAGATCAGAGTCTCACAGGCTTTCTGTCTAGGATGGTTTTGAACTGGGATCCTTAAATCTCAGCCTCCTGAGTAGCTAGAATCAGAGCCATATGGTAAATTCTATTTCATCCATCAAGTGCTGATGATTTCCATCCTAATGTGGTCGAGCCTCTGTCTCTTCTCTGCAGGACTGTCCAGAGAGTCCCTCACCCCACAGCGTGAACTGACAGGCATCACTGTTACCTTGTTAGAAGGGTAGCATGATTCCGTGATAAATCCTCAATGATGACCACTGCATGCAGATGTTCTGTGAGAGAAGTCTACCCCAGCTGCAGCAGCAGAGACCTGTCCCCACACACCTGGGCCCTGATCGCAGTGTTCCTTGAAGTTGTTGCATAGTAAATGCCCATTGCAGCAACCCAGAGACAGAGGCAGACACCACACACACACACACACACACACACACACACACACACACACACACATGCTGCTACACAGGAGGTCACAGGAGCAAAGCAAGAGCTGTCTACACAGTGATCACATACACAGTCTTATAGATGTTGACACTGCAGAGAGACGGACTGGACTTCAATCCCAGGTTCTCCCATGGATTCCTCCCAGACCCTACCCCAGAGATCATCACACACTGAAAAGTATTTCAGGAAACACACGTTGGCCTACAGATCAAAGAGGCCCAGCAAAGGATTCCCCAAAGAAATCCGGCAGAGATGATGCCCAAAGCTCAGGACAATGACATCCCAAGGTCAAAGAAATGAGAAGGCCAAGATAGCAAGATTCATAAAACTACATTGTGGGTGCCTACCACTGTAGCTCTCCTTTTAATATTTCACTCCCTACCTTCCCAGGAATGAATGCTCTGCCTTTATGAGACAGATCCCGCTTGAGAAGAGTCTGTTTAAAGATGCTGTGCTCTTGGCTGTCAGAAGTGAGGCCATTATCCAAAGTCTGGAGATGAGACCATCTCATATGAACAAAAGTAAAGAACAGAAGAAACCCAGGAAAGCACTGGGGTTGATATTTTCTCTTCAGTCTCAAACCTGGGTGTGTGTGCTCCCTGTGTGCAGGAAGTTAGCACCTCTGTAAAAATGGATGGGATTGAGAATAGTACACACACAAGTGTGGAGTGACTGGTGAGAAGAGGAAAGCAATAAACATTCAAAGGATGGGTGGTCTGGAAGATGCAAATCCAATGTCAGGGGGTTCACAACCCCCATCATCTCTCTCCCTCCCAAAGTGACACAGACACCCTCATTCTAGTCAGCTCTTCTCTCCTAGCCTCTCTTTCCCATGAAAACTCCTGTTGCTCACACATGCCCACTTTCTCCTTCTCTAATGCTGCAATGCTAATAATTTCATTTACAGTCTGGGTTGTCATGCCATAACTCCCTCTGTGGAGTTTAGGTCTTCTGGCCGGGAGTTACATGGGAGAGACAATTTCCCCAAAGGGAGATCCGATGAATTTCCATTATATATCAGTAGAACCTCCTTCACCTGCTGAGTTTCCTCTCCAGAGCATCCTGTAGGCAAGCAGGGCATGGCAGGGAGGTGGTTAAAAGGACAGGGTTTAGCTTCTGTAAATGGTAAGTATTGAGAATGTCTTTCCAGATCCCCCTGTCCTGTAAGTCTAAATGACTCAGTTACACTGATGTCCAAAATGTGAGATGACTACAGGAACACTTATGTAATTGGAAGTGTTTTTTTTCTCCAGCAGGGGTTTTGGAATTGCATGAGAATTTGCCATGCAAAAGCAACCATGCTAGGCTCTAATGGGTCATACTTATAATCCCAGCTACTGAGGAGGCTGAGATCAGCCTGGGAAGACAAATTTGAAAGACTTATCTCCAATTAATTAGCAAAAACCCAGACGTAGAGGCATGGCTTAAATGATAAAGTATCAGCAGAAAGTGAAAAACCAAGGGAGCACATGAAATGCTCCTACCTACCTAAACCTACACTACACACACACACACACACACACACACACACACACACACACACACACACCATAGAGCCAATTTGGGGGCTTTTAGTATTTCTTTGAAATTTCCTGCAGATAATACACCCCTGTGAAATGTGATTTCCACCAATGCCTTGCACTTCCCTGAACCTGCTAAACATCGGGCCCTAGTAACCCTGAACACAAGCCACTCATTGTTTTAGAATCTGACAGATTAGGCTGGCACATTCTTCTCCTAAGATGCTGTGTGTGGTATGGGATGGAGAACTGTGCAGAGAGAGGAATCCCTGGAAGGTAGGGAAATGCTGTTAGTTCATTCCTCTACACCACAGAACTTCTTCAGAGAAACAAAAACAAATTAGGGCCAAGTCCACCTGGAGTTCTTGCTGTGATAGCAAATATGGTTTCCCAGCTAATATCGTGATTTTCAACCTTGATAAGTGTTCCTCTGTTTACTTTGAGGTAATTTCACATGACTCTTTTCTATTAGGACCAATAAAGATTTCTGCTATCTGGATACTTGAGGTTCTATGCTCCTCTTCAGGGGATCAGGGCTTGGCAAAAGAGAATAAAAAATGTAATCAACATGAAAACGGGACAAAAAAAACATGCAGGAAGCAAGAAAGATTGAGAGGGGGGAAAAAGAGAGACCAAATTTTTATTCCAATCTCCCCTGCTCTCTAACTGAGAAATCATATGTATTAGAGACTTTGGTTTGCTACAACAAAAGAGAACACACTGGGCGGCTTTAACAGCAATTTAATTTCTCCATAGATGTGGAGGCTTAAAAACCCAAATTGAGGTCTATCAAGGGCCGTTTTTGGTAATAGCTCTCTTCCTGACTTAACAGACAGCTGGTACAACCTTCTGGCTGAGTCCTCTGATGGTGGAGGCAAGTAAAGAAGAGAGTGGAAGAGAGTACAGGCCGGCTCAAACACTCCAGGGTTCCCTGATGCTTCTATTCCAGACATCAATTCATTCAATCAGGGCCTTACCCTTATGATCTCTTTTAATCCTAATTATTTACTTTGAGGTCTCGTTTCTAAAGACAGTCATACTGCAAATCAGAGCCTCAACATATGAATTTCACAACCCCAAAAACAATCAGTCCATAAATGCATGGAAATTGTCTTCCTTTCACTGAGCTGGAAAGAAAGTGGGACATAACTATCTGCCACACTTAAATCATTATAAAAGGAGAAGATGACCAAAAGGGACATAGAAAGAGGGATAGTGTAATATCAACTAAAGACTGAGTTGTTGTCTGTACACCAGTTCAGAACATGGAAGTTAGTGTATTTTGAGGAACCAAACTTGAAAGGTTACTGAGGCTAGAACCATAGTGTAGCCAGCAATGATTCTGAGCATAGAAATTTAGGTACAGAAGCATGCACTTTGGGGTCAGGGCTCAATAAAGGATCTGTTCCTTATGTGCTATTGTGAAGTCTCTGCCTGGACCTCAGTTGCCTTATGCTGTGGTTTGAATATGGATAGGATCTGGAACACAAAGTGACACGCTTGGGATTGTTAGAAGTGGGGGCCTAATAGTAGGTCCTGAGGTTCTTGGAATGGCTGTAAAGGGGCTGGGGTATGCCAATCTCACAGTCCCCCTCTGCACGTGGGCTTTAGATGTAGGCAGCCACTTAAACATAGTCCTGTCACAATGTGATATTTTCACTAAATACATGCACTTCAATTTATGTGTTCTCACTGCCTGAGTATCTTATCATGGTATTTCACTATAGTAACCTGAAGCTAACTGACCCACCTTATTTCTATAAGGAAAAAAAAATATATATATATCACCTTTTCTCACAATGATGAAGCAAAGACATTAAATTTGAGTAGTGATATATCTTCTGTAGTACCTGGTTTATATCTAGACATTAGAAATACACAAGCCAGGGCCGGGAGTTTGGCCTATAGTAGAGTGCTTGCCTAGCATGCACAAAGATATGGGTTCGATTCCTCAGTACATACATAGAAAAAAGCTCAACTGGTCGAGCTCTAGCCTTGAGAAAGTCCAAAGACAGTGTTCAGGCCCTGAGCTCAAGCCCAGGACTGGCAAAAAAAAAGAAAGTGTTTCGATCCCACCTGTTAGGAATACAATGCATTTTGAACAGTGTGGTCCCTTCCATTATTCTCCTGCATCCATCCCTCATGTTACCTGGTTGCATTTTTACATATGGACATTGAATATAATGACTGTATTCATTTGCCTTTCTCCTTCTCCTTCTCCTTCTCCTTCTCCTTCTCCTCCTTCTCCTTCTCCTTCTCCTTCTCCTTCTCCTTCTCCTTCTTCCTCTTCCTCTTCCTCTTCCTCTCCTCCTCCTCCTCCAGCTCCTCCTCCTCCTCCTCTTCCTTTTCCTTCTTCTTTTTTCATCTTTCCAGTCCTGGGGTTTGAACTCAAGCTCTGGGCTTTTTCCCCAGGCCCCTTTGTACTCAAGGCTAGTGCTCTACCACTTGAACCACAGAGCCACATCCAGCCTTCTCTGAGTAGCTTGTTAGTGACAAGACTCTCAAAACCATTCCAGGTTGGCTTTAAGCCATGATTTTCATATCTCAGCCTTCCTCTACTTTTAATAGCCTATTCCTGAGTCCAATTACTTTGTTAATTCCTCCTTTTTCTATTGGATTAGAAATCCAATTCAAAATATTAAAAATTAAAAGGATGAGAAGCAATTTATTAAGGACATGTAATTAAAACTATTGAGGAAGAGGTGACACCAAATGGCAAGATCCATGAATCTACATAAGTGTATTTGGTCTAAATCTTTCCTTATTTAAGATTCACTTCCCTTCTTATAGTTCCCCGTCATGCCAGTTCTCCTTAAAGATGGAGGTGCAATTTTAAGCCTACAGTACAGTTGGCATTTGGTATCTTTCAGTTCTGCTCTTTGGATTCAAACAAGTAAGGATAAAAAATTTGAAAATTTAAAAAAATGCATCTGTACTGAGCATGTGCAGACTTTTGTTTGCTGGCATTATTCCTTAAATAATACTGTATGACAACAGTTTATGTGGCATTTACTTTGTATTCTATGTAACCTAGAGTTGATTAAAAGGATAGCAGTGCCTTGATACCTAGCTCTAGAGGTCAGTATACTAAGAGAGGCATATTAAAGTATGCAGACGTAAGTCTCTTATATATGTAAGTCTCTTATATCAGTGTATAGCTCATCCATATCTTTTTAAATTCTTTCATAATCTCAGAAAAACTTACAATACCCATTCTTAATGTAATATAAATGATATAGAAATAGTCATTATACTGTGGGGTTTTTTGTTGGTGATGGTGGTGGTAGTGGTGGTGGTGGTGGTGATCATGGTTGTTTTATTTTGTCTTTGGTATCTATCTTGGGGCTTGAACATGAGACCTGGGCACCGGACCAGAGCTTTTTGCTAAAGCTGGCACTCTACCACTTAATCCACAGCTCCACTCCTGGTTTGCTAATAGTTAACTAGAAACTAAGATTCTAAAAGACTTTCCTACCCAGGTTGGCTTTCAACCTAGATCCTAAGATCTCAGCTTCCTATTTAGCTAGAATTCCAGGCATGAGCCAGCTGAATCCGGATAGAGAGATTTATGATAGAAATACCTTCTTGTGTGTTTAGTATAGGCACAATTTATTTTTAAAATATATCCAATGCATGTCTAGTTCAATCTATGGCTATGGAACCGAAGGCTATTAGGACTAAGTGTACACAGGAGGATTTGCATAAGTTATTTGCTAATATTGCACCATTTTCTATAGGGTACTTGAGTTCCCACAGATTTTGTTATGATAGCTTCCTGGAATCAACCCCTTTTGGATACTGAAGGATTAGGTATCTCTCAGCAGCAGCAAAAAGAAAGGAATGCCTCTTTATCCCTGAGTGTTTTGGTTGTACTATTTATTGGCGCAAATTGGGTTTTATGAAAATTCATCATGCAGTTATCATGGCTGAAATAGATGGGGAATAATGATTAGTTGAGGCCTGGCTTGTGTGTGTATGTATGCATGTATGTATGTATGTATGTATGTATGTATGTATGTATGTATTTTTGCCAGTCATGGGGCTTGAGCTCAGGGCCTGAGCACTGTCCTCAGACTTTCTCAAGGCCAGAGCTCTACCACTTGAGGCTCAGCACCACTTCCGGCTTTTTTCTATGTATGTGGTACTGAGGAATCGAACCCTGGTCTTGTGCATACTAGGCAAGCACTCTACCACTAGGCCAAATTCCCGGCCCTTGAAACCCTTTCTTGCAACTACTTAAAGATAATTAGAAAATAAAACTGGCAAACCATCCTATGGAACTGACTGTCATCTATAGAGCCAGGGAACTCCTCCATTACTGGATGAAAAGTTGTCCAGTCACATCTTGAAAACATGAATTACAGCCTGACACCAGCTATGAGCCTACAGAGGATAGAGAGTTAAGTGACTCTATGAGATAAAACTAAACAAACTGTAAGACCATAGCCCATGTGCAGCTAGTCTTCAATAAAGTTATACTGTTGTGATTCCCCTACGAGCAGCCACCAAAATGGAAGGCTTTAGGTCAGCCATAAGAACAATGAAGTCTAAAGCTTAAGGAGAAGAAAACCCTGCCGACAGCTTTATACTCAAGAAGTTATATGGACAGGAGAACTGAGAGTGGCAGACACAAATCTGTGGTTGAATTCTCAGATCTTAATGGGACTTCATTTCCATGCCCACTTGGTCCCAGGGGTCCCCAAATATTCTCTGCACATTTGCTGAAGGGATCCTTGTCAGGCAGAACCTTTTTTTTATATAAATGCCAGTGATAAAAAATTGTTGCATCAACTTTACTGCTCCAGGAAGCCCTGGGACACAGGCACACATAAGGGTGGTATCCAGTTTCGACCCAATGAAGACAGGCTAAGATAGTTTATAGAGCCTATTCCATCTGGAATTCTGAGCTGGAAGCCCACTGGGGAATTACATGCTGGGGAGGGGGTCATGAATTGTATAGCATCCAATGGGAAAAGAAAATAAATCTGTATAATTAAAAGCAACATGAGTATATGCTCAATTGTGGCTAATCTTTAGGACAAACTAGGTGATTTGGGGGAGAATCCAGAAAAGGTATTTTATTTTTAAGAATTCCAACAGTTATTTAGGCCCAATAGATATTTAGAGCTGATATCTGTTATCCTTCAGACTTTTGCTTTCTTTGATTGCATGACAAAGTTGACTGTCAAGAAAAACATGCAAACCAAATTAGAATGCCCAGGCTCTGATCATTCGTGTCTGCATTATTATTGTCCTGCTGACTGGTGAGGCTTTGAGTTCTGCTCACTCAAACTGCTTCTTCTATTATGAGATGGGATATTTCTAGCACCTGGTGTACACAGCTCTTCAGTCCTCTCCCAGGGAAGTATCAACGGGGAAGCTTAGGGAGGATTATGGAAAGACACAGTACTGACCCATTTGGGGTATAGCTCTGGGCCTAGTCTGGGCATAGCTTATTCAGATTGTAGAGATCAGGAGGCATGCAGAGCTCTCTCCTTCCTCTTCTCATCTCCCTGCTTCACAAGTCCAGTGTTGCATCATGGAACAGGTCAGAAGCCTGTGTGTCTTCCCGAAGGTTCATTCAAGGCCAAGCAATTTTCTTTTTCCCAGAATTGCTATTTGTACCTTTGATTTTCATCCATTTCTTTTGGAGAAAAAGCAACCATAGAACCATGGGCTTTCAGGGCAGAAGAGATTTTAGGAAAATTACTAGGTACAAATGCTCCTCCCTTCCAGCTTTGTTTAGCTTTGGAAAGCTGAACTAGCTTTGTCCCTGGCTGCAGAGATGGACCTGGAGACCAGGTATTTGATGATTAACTCCTAAGATAAATACTCTGCTTCTGTGACATCCTTCTGTCTTTGCAAGAAGAAACAGAGCTGAGCCTGGCAACACAATCAGGGCAAAAGCCATTTTACCATAAATACTCTGACTCTACCACCAGGATCTCCAGCAGTCCTGAGTGCTGACTTCTAAACATCACATGACCATGACCTTGAAAAGTCCTGGGTGTTGGCCTCTAAATATCATATGACCATGGCCTTGAGCAGTCATGTATGACAGTCTCTGAGCATCACATTCTGGGCATGACACTGGAAGATGATCAGCACATGATCAGCAGACTGAGTGCATTCCAGAGGTGTGTGCAGGAAAGGGCATTCGGCAGAGGAGCTAAAGGATGCATGGAGAGCTCATGCAGGCTGTATGGAGCCTCTGATTGGGTCTGGGAACTGATACGGCCCACAGGCTGTCCAATGGTCTTAAGAATGACGTAGCTCTCTCCTAGAAAAGAGTTAGTCCGTGGATGACGTCAGGTAATTCACTTCCTTGGAATCCCTCTCATCTAACAGGAGCTCTGCTTATCTTTTTCTTCAATAAATCTCTGTCTGTAGACTCATTTTTTGAGACCCTAGAGACACAGGATCTGGTCCAGGGATTGCAATTTCAATATCAACTTCATCTCTAATTCTCACATTTAGTGATCCTTTTTTCTCCAGGTACATACTGCTCTCCTCCAAAGGTATTCCCTCAAGTTCTCCAGGCAAAGAGGCTCCTGGACTCTACTGGGAAGACTTTGAGTCAAGAGAATGATCTATGAGGGGAGGGGAGGGAAGGGAGGGAAATGGAGACAAAATCATGAGAAGGGATAGCAATGTGTGTGAAGTAAAGTACCTTCTATCTGGCAAATAGAACTGTAACCCCTCTGTTCATTACAATAAAAAAAAATGTATGAAAAAAAGAGAATAGAACTGGACATCACCTCCCCCTCCATTCCGGAACCTGTTGCCATGGAGTGAGAATAGCCATCTTGGGACAACCCCAATCCCAGACTTCCATTTAAGAGCTCAACAACAACAAAAAAGGAACCATATCTGCCCTGAGTAATTCTGAAAAAATCCAACAGGGGTCAGCAGATGCTTCGATCCTTTCAGTCTCTTTTCATAGAGAAATGGATCTACCCTGGGCTGGAAGATGCTACAGGATGGAGGGCGGTGGCAGCAGACATTCCAGCCCAGTCAGCCACCAAGAGACCCCTTCAGTTACCATGGAAACAGCCGCAGGAAGCCAAAGAGTAGATGACACCCTTTCACTCAGTTTAAATGCAAATTCTACCAGTAATTAAGAGGCAAGCCACAGTAAGGACATTACAGGAGATATATAGTGAGTGGAAAGGTAATAAATGCCTGCCTTGAAATGGATATTAATGAAAAATATGACATATATCTCAGCAAGAAATTCCATCTTTAAAAAAAAAACTGCAACAGTTTCCACCTTCCCCGCTTCAGTTTTGAAAATTGTCTTTCCAGATTCTGCTTTAGCCTAAACTGAGAAGCTCAGGCTTGAGAGAGTTTTAGAACTATTCTCATTATTAGTTGTCTCCACTCGTCCCCAGAGCTCTCTCCTGAGTCTTTCATGAACTAGAGTTAGAACGACATTTCAGCTCCCATTTTCCTGTTCTTGAAGAATCAATTGGTTTGAAGCAGAAGCTTGCTTGTCTGTGCCTTTTCTCTGTTCGTTGGAGTGAAGGAGCATGTGGGTTCTTCAATTAATAGGCCCTGGGTGTCTGGCCCTGTGCATAAAGCCCTCCTCCAAACTGCCCCACTCCCTTCCACAGGTTCCAGTACTTTCTTAAGGAACTGGAAGTTTCAGCTTACTAACAGCCAGAAGGACTGGAGGAGAGGGTCCAACCAGGAGCAATATAGCTGGAAAGTATAATTTCTAGAATAACTTATGTGCTCCAGATAAAGGCTGTGAATGAGGCCTGAAATGGAAGCAGACTCGTCCTACATAGCATCAGCTTCTCCTTCATGAATTCTTTCATTGCTTTTTAATGCCTAGTGAAAATATTTAGCTTTGAACACCAGAAACTGAGGTCATAGGCCAAACAGCTATGTGGAGTAGCTTCCTTCAGGCTTCACAGGAGTGTACAAGAGCGAGCCTTCCTCTCACTTAGGTCTTTCTCAATGGAGACCCTGGCTGCATGACTCAGTTTGTTAGATCCACATTTTACTTTTCATGTGTTAAAGCTAGCCACTTGAGTATTAAGAGCCCAAAGAGTTTGAGTTCTCAGAGTGGAGTGAAGACAGCCAGGATGGATGGTAATGAGAGTAGCTTCTTAACTCCCTCGTAATAATCTCATTACTCCTATCTGCATAATTAAAATTTTAAAAAGGAACCACAGGAAACAAAGAACTGGAAGGTATGTCTGAATCTACCTAACCTATTATTCGGTTCCAAACAAGCACAGAGAATAGGCAAAGAGGTGCCTCTCTACTTACACAGTTTTATTTAGCCTGTGGAGGAAATCTCCAACTGAAGCTTAGAGACTGACTCCTGCTTACTCTCTGAAGAATTTATAGTGAGTTTTTTTTTTTTTTTGCCAGTCCTGGGCTTGGGCTCAGGGCTTGAGCACTGTCCTTGGATTTTCTCAAGGCTAGCACTCTACCACTTGAGCCTCAGCACCACTTCCGGCTTTTTGCTATGTATGTGGTACCGAGGAATCAAACCCGGGTCTTCATGCATGCTAGGCAAGCACTCTACCACTAGGCCAAACTCCCAGCCCTATAGTGAGTTTTTAGGAATGCTGTTTTGATCCAGTGGAAATTGATAAGAAAGCAACTAATGGTAAGAAGTAGATATTTGGGCAAATAGGGTCCCACTTGAAGAAAGAAAGGAAATAAAGCAGGAGTGTTTGTCATGGCCTTGGTCAGTTCAAAACCCAGGTCTGGTGTCAGTCAAATGAGTCACAGCCAGTGGTGTGATTAGGACACCTGGTTATTCAGAACTAATGCTAGGTTTTAAAATATAAGGCCCGTAGATGAGTTTCCAGCTTATTATACATACCTTGAAAAGGAGGTGGCTACCTATTATTGATGCCCAGAACTAAACTGTATCCATATAACTAAAAACAAAATGAAAATGCATTGCTACATGAGGATACATAATGCAAAAGGGATTCCCACTTTTAAACCATTGTCTAGTTGTTTAATTAAAAGTAGGCTTAGCTAGATCTCTTAAAATGTTTTTCCCTCCCAGTGTCATCATGTCTGTACTTTCTCCTATCAGATAGCCTAACAGAATCATATAACAAAATGAGGAGAACAAAATAGCAAATAAAACTGGAAATACAGGGCCAGGAGTTTGGCCTCGTGGTTAAAGTGCTTGCCTAGCATGCATGAAGACCCAGGTTCGATTCCTCGGTACCACATACATAGAAAAAAGCCAGAAGTGGTGCTGAGGCTCAAGTGGTAGAGCTCTAGCTTTGAGAAAATCCAAGGACAGTGCTCAGGCCCTGAGCTCAAGCCCAGGATTGGTAAAAAAAAAAACAACTGGAAATACATATTTTGTTTCTTGTATATCTTTGGCACCCTGTGGAAATATTTTATCTTAGGCACAAGGATCTTTGCTTGTTGTGGCTAAGTGCAGGCAAACTCACCAATGGAAGACTGATAATTGGTAAAAATCTTTAGAGCTGGCCCTTATAAAGATGTTTTCTTCCTGGAAATTACCTAACAATACCTTGAAATGATAGATCGTGCAATGCTAAAGCTTCAGAAAATTATGTGATAAAAAGCACTGCTGCTTAAGTAATTAAGATGGAAATTATCTTTGTAAAGAAAAATTGACATTTTTAGACAGGCTGGTGGCTCATTCCTATAATCCTACTCAAGAAGCTGAGATTTAAGAATTGTGGTCCAAAACCAACCCAGGTAGGAAAGTAGGAGAGACTCAGATCTCCAATCATTCACACACACACACACAAACACGCACACACACGGGAAAAGCCAGTAATGGAGCTGTAGCTCAATTGGTAGATTGTTACCCTTGAGCAAAATAGCTCAGGAATAGTATCCTGCATGCAAGTCCCAGGTCCAGAATCAAACAATCAAACAAACAAACTGGCAACTTGTCTCATGGTCCCAAACTACATCCTAAACCTGATTCATCTTTGTAGTTTAGTATTGGATGAGGATGGCATGCAATTCAGGAACTTTGGTTTAGAGGAGCAAAGGTATTAACTAACCGGCTCCTAAAAAATTATCAAATTTCAATAATAATAATAATAATAATAATAATAATAATAATAATTTCCAGAATCTTGATCCAAGCAATGAGAAAGAAAGGAGCTCTGGGAAGGGCATTCAATCTGAGTTTTGAAAGTTAATTATTTTTCCAGTTAAAGTATGTAAAACCTGTGCAATTTTCAAACTTCATTCAATTATTCCTCTCCCAAATTCACTTTCATCATCTGTTGGATGAGGAAACTGTTCTATCATTGATTGTTTTGTGGTCCCAATGAAGTAACCCAGATAGAGGCTTTATCTGAGCACTGGTAGTAGCTAACTACTCATTAGGGAACAGCACCCCTCTCTCTACCTAGATATCTTACTATAACCTCCAAAATATTATTAGAAACAGTGTTTGGGATGGATTGCAACTAATGTAGATAAACCCTTGGTGGTTCCAATTGTACTAAGAAGGCTTTTGTTTTTATGACCCCAAATTAATTTTCAATTAGCTCAATTTCAAGATACACTGGTACAAAGAATTCCAAAGAGATGGCAAAATAAGATGACTACCTAAGAATATGTTATCCCTAGTGCTTATCATCATTAGTGCGAAATCATTTAATTCAAGAGGTTTTTTTAGCAGCACGAGAAGCAATAGAAGCAATTATTGAGAACATCAAGAGCTCACGGGAATGGAAGGAACTATCTTATGTTTTCCTGTCAGTCATATCACTCACACAGCTTCAGACAGCTACCTCTGTGTTCTACCATGGTGACATTTGGTAGCAGTGTTCAGCTTTCTACCAGGCAAATGGGAGCTGGAGAGTCTCTGAGAGTACCTCATCCCTGGAGGCAGATGTTTAGCAGCTCCCTTTTCCCATCCAGTGAGATCCAAGTGGTGTTAGCTCCTAGGTATCTCCAGACAGTGGTGACACCTCTAAGGATTCTTCTCCATTTCTTGAGCCTTGCTCTTCATCTTGAGCCCCAGGTGGAATTCTGCCTAGAAAGAAAGAGCAAAAGAACTATAAAATCTACACCTCTCCATTCTGCCTCTGGTTCAGGGTGGGAAGAAATATAAACCTCCACTGTAGGAGTAAAAAACAAAGGTGATCTTGTCAACATCTTTTTTTTCAAATATTTTTATTGTAATTAATTAATAGAAGGGTTACATTATGTTTGCATGATAGGAGGTGCATTAATTCACATACATTGATACCCTTTCACATGTCTTGGTCCCCATTTGCCTCCCCACACCCCCTCCCTTCACCTTTTTTTCCCCCTTCCCTATCCAATTTCAAATAACCAAATCAAATATATCCAATAAAGCAGATAACAAAGTGAGATACTGTAACAATATGAGATAACCAAGGGACAGCAAAAGAGATGAGAGATAACATAGTACATTAAGGAAAACAATCACTCATTATATGGCTTTTGTTTCTATATCCTAGAGGTCCTTTCATTTAGCATCATACTATATGGCCTTAAGTATCTAGGTTTTGCTCTATTGTAAAACTCTGCTAGGAGAGCCCAAGGATTCTACTGATTATGACAAATGAGGGGAACCATTGAGCCTAAGTTCCTTTGAGTCTGGCTTACTTCACTTAATATGATTTTTTCTAAGTCTTTCCATTTCCTAACAAAATGGCTGATGTCATTCTTTCTGACAGCCGCATACAATTCCATTGTGTACAAACACCACACCTTGTTGATCTACTCATCAACTGAGGGACATCTGGGTTGGTTCCATATCTTTGCTATGGTAAATAGTGCTGCAATGAACATCACTGTGCTAGTGGATTTAGTATGTCCTTGTTTCTGGACAATTGGGTAAACGCCTACTAGTGGAATTGCTGGGTCATAGGGGAGCTCTATGTTTAGTCATTTGAGGAACTGCCATACTGCTTTCTATAGTGGTTGAATGAGTTTGCACTCCCACCAATAGTGTAGTAGTGATCCCTCCTGGCCACATCCCCTCCAGCATCTGTTGTTTATTGGTTTTCTTGATCCTGGCCATTCTAAATGGAGTGAGGTGGAATCTTAGAGTTGTTTTGATTCGCATTTCTTTTATGACCAGAGATGTGGAGCATTTCTTCATGTGTCTATAAGCCATTTTTGTTTCTTCTTCAGAGAAGACTCTCTTTAAGTCTTTGGCCCATCTTTTAATGGGACGGGTGTTACTTTGGAGATTAGTTTTGGAGTGATTCAATTTTTTGATCTGTTGTTATATTTTAGATATGAGGCCTTTGTCTGTTGTATGGTTGGTGAATATCTTCTCCCACTCTGTAGGCTTCCTAATTAGTTTACTAGCTATGTCCTTTGCCATACAAAAGCTCTGCAGTTTAATGCAGTCTCACTTATCCAGCCTTTCTCTGATTTGTTCTGATTCTTGGTCCCTATTAAGAAAGTTTTGACCTGTGCCAAGGAGGCCTTGTGTGTCTCCTATTCCTTCTTGTAAAGTTTTCAGTGTGTCAGCTTTTACCTTGAAGTCTTTGATCCATTTGGAGTTAATTCTAGTGCAGGGTGAAGAAGAAGGATCCAACTTTAGTTTTCTGCAGGTGCTTAACCAGTTCTGCCAGCACCACTTGTTGAAGAGGCTGTCTTTCTTCCATTCTATTTTTTTGGGTCCCTTGTGAAAGATTAGGTGGCCATTGGTCTGTGGTTTAATATCTGGGTCCTCAGTTCTATTCCATTGGTCTTCAGGCCTGTTCTTGTGCCAGTACCAAGCTGTTTTGATAATTAAAGCTCTGTAATAGAGTCTGAAGTTTGGTATTGAAATTCCTCCTGCACTGTTCTTTCTGCTAAGAAGTGTTTTTGCTACATGGGATCTCAACATCTTCTTTAAGACAGTCTTTATCAACTGGGATCACATGCATATTAAAGGAAATTCCCTGAGACAATCTAGGGGGGATGGAACAACACTTCATACAAAGTATGAAAACTTGCTGCTTGGGAACACAATTGGAATCATAAACACCAATACCAACCAAATAAAAATGAGGTGAGAATAAATAAAATATGCCTCTGATGAGAATTTAGTGACATACAAGGCAAATTGAAGATAGATATTCCTCTTCATACAAAGTCCTTTTGCCTAATATTAGACTCTCTGACACAATTGACAGTTCTCCATTAAAATTACAGTTGCTGTAGGAATTTATATATTTTTCAATACACTAAAGTACTCTAGTATGCTTTATATACTTATATATTTATATACCAATGTATAGTTCAACAATATAGTTTAGTTATCTTGGAATTTTCATTGCCTTTTAGTCTACTACATGAGTGCACAAATTGCCCAATAATTAACATAAAGTGGGTGAGGAACTGATTGATTAGACAGAACATGGAGATTCACCCCTTTTCCAGATGGCTGGGAACCCCACGATTAATCATCAATAATTGCAGATGTAATAGAAGAAAACTTTGCGAAACTGGGAAGAAAAGTCAGAAAAGATCTGGGATGAGAAATTGAGAGGGATTGTCACATATTCAACAGTTAATAATAGAAAATTATGCCAAGGCTTATTCTAGTGACAGGGTAAAGGTTTTCGGTTTCAAAGATAAAGACTCCTACAAGCTTTCAAGCCCAAAAGAAAAAAAAGTTACAAGACATTCTTCAAAAAGATTCTTTGACTTACAAGAATAAAACCCTGAGTGCTCTTGATTCACAGTAGAGAATAATGGAGCAGCTGATGTTACCGATAGAGAAGAAGGTTCTGAGAAAACGACTGTCTTTGTTTTGACATAACCTGTTATCCCTGGAAAGAGCAGCATTCCTCCCTCCAGAGTCTTCAAAGACTCCAGCCCGAATAACTGAGAACCAGCTGTCGCTGTGTCTATGGGGGAAGGGAGGCCCCAAGTGCCTTGTCTGGTACTTGGAGTATGAGATACACTGCTATGCTGAAGAGTTAACACTGTGGGTCTAAAGGAGTTTAGTTGGAGAAGGTTTGCCAATAGGATGGGCTACGGCAAACACCTAGGAAATTAGATTAGAGGGTTCGAAGGGTTTCCCACCATTCCCTCATAAAAGTGACTCACTGTGTCTAAGCTGGTTATATGAAAAGTATGTTGGACACATACTTTTCTTTTGATGTCTACAAATTATATTCATAATTATATATTCACATATGTATGTATACAACTATATGGGAAGATGTGTATGTGTGTGTGTGTGTGTGTGTGTGTGTGTGTGTGTGTGTGTGTGTGTATTCCAAGCAGTGACTGCTGAAGTGATCAAGCCCTCCATAAAAATCCCATCATCCAAAGCCTCTCAGGAGAACTGGCCTGGTGGCAACATCTCAACCCTGCAACTGGAGGAATTTCATCCATCCTAGGTAATGCCTAGATGAACCTGAAAGCCAAGGGTGCCCCCCACCCCTAGACTTCAAGCCATCCATGTGCTTCATGCCACCACATTGCTAATTAGGTTTTGCATCTTTTCATGATAATGAACTATTTGTTATAAGAGCAGTTATGTGCCACGTCTTGTTACTACGCCTAGTAAAGTCAGTCCAGCATCCCTGCTTTTTCTATGTGGCATGGAATGTTATAGTTACCTCCATCCAGGCAAAGACAATGACCTTTAAGGATAATTGTCTCTTTGCTATGGGAACACTTCTCTTTCTGTGGGGACACAAGAAACATATAAAACTAAGAAGAACCGGGGCCGGGAGTTTGGCCTAGTGGTAGAGTGCTTGCCTAGCATGCATGAAGACCCAGGTTCGATTCCTAGGTACCACATATGTAGCAAAAATCCAGAAGTGGTGCTGAGGCTCAAGTGGTAGAGCCCTAGCCTTGAGAAAAATCCAGGGACAGGGCTCAGGCCCTGAGCCCAAGCCCAGGACTGGCAAAACAAAAACAAACCTAAAAGAACCAATAAGGCAACCTCCAGAAGGCACAACTGCCATGTAGAGATCGTTGGCAAGAGAGAAAATGGCAATGATTCTGGAAAGCTTTGCCAACATGTCAAGCAGATGTTCAACATTCTTCTTGAGTGCTCAGTGTCCTGCCAAGCTCTTGCCCATTCCTGCTGGGGTGATAAGGAGCTTTATAGACCTCTAAAACACATTCTCTCTCTCTTTTTTTTTTCCAGCTGTGCCATCTGCTTGTTTCTTTTTTCTTTCTTTTTACAGTCAGCCAGTAGAAAATTCATCTGTAAAGATATAGCTAGAGCAGGGTGGGTGTCTGTGTGTGTGTGTGTGTGTGTGTGTGTGTGTGTGTGTGTGTTGTATTGCGTTGAATGACTATGTGAACATGCATGCTCATCTCTTTATGTATTGCATAGAGGAGACCTAAGTGGCTATGACAAGGAAGACTTCTGAAAGCATTCTGATAAGCATGGGAAAGACTAAGACCTGTGGCTTCCCAGACTTTACAAGGGAACCAATCTGCCTCAGCCTCTTTCTATGCCACCAAGCCTGCTGGGACTTCCCTACTTGGCCAGCTTTGCTCCCATTCTAAATATAAACAAGGGATGACAAGCCTACACCTGTGATCCTAGCTACTCAGGAGGATCACAATTGAAAACCATCCCAGGCAAATGTAATAATTAAGAGAAAAAGCCCTCTGAGGCTTATCTCTAATGAACCAGCAAATAGCTAGAAGTAAAAGTGGAACTGTGGCTCTAGTGGCAAAGCACCAGCCTTGACTGAAAAAAAAAACCCAGAGAGAGCCCAGGCCCTGGGTTCAGGCCCCAATATTGGTACCAAAGGAAAAAGCAAAAGGAAAAGGAGATCCTGCAGAATCACCAGTAGGTAAGTCACCTGGGTTACTGGAAGTGAAAGCTAGTGCTCTGTTGATGTGAAAACACTGCCACCAGTAGGAATATCCAAGACAAGATCCAGTTCCCAGTGTGGACTATCCTTTATGACTGTTGCCATGCCAGAACAACCGCTGTCAATATCCCCTGAAAGTAGCTCCTGAGAAACCAGTCTTTCTTAGAGATCCAAGATGCAATCACAGATATAACCCCTAACTCTGCCTACATATATGAAGTATCTCCAAAATGTTCAGTACTTTTATCTAGATGTGTAATAATAGGCACTCAAAATGATAAGGGCTTTTCTGTAGGTCTCTAAGGATTTTGTTCACCAGAGGTTGTTCAGCTGATATCAGGGGTAGTTGAACACGTACAGGGGTGTACACATGCACAGATTCTGCAGCTCTTCATTGTAAGTATTTGAAGATTTCCCCAAAGCTTACATCAAGGGAATATCTCATGTTTCCTGCTTGGGTTGACTTGGTTGCAAATCTGTATTCTTTTTCCCCAAAGCAAGATTTCTCAGTCTCAGTCCTACTGATATTGGGACAAGGTAATGCTTCATGGCAATAGTTTTCTTGTGCACTTAAGATATTTAGAATCACCCCACTAAAGGCCAGTAGTCCTCCTCCAGTTAATATATTTACCTCTCAAAAGAGATCCCAAGACACTGCCAAACATCTTCAGTCAGATGTGGTAAATGTCCCCTACTTCCAGCCCCCAGCAGTTGTTAAGACCCAATGAAAGTCAGGTATTGATGGTTCACCTACAATCCTAGCTATCAGGAGGATGAGATCTGAGAATCACAATTCACCACCAATAGGGGCAGAGAAATCCTTGAGACTCTTATCAACAGTTACCACCAGGACAATTCTGGAAGTGGAACTATGGCTCAAGGAGTAGAGTAAAAGCCTTGAGTATAAAAGCCAAGGGAAATGATAAGACCCTGAGTTTCAGACTTCTGTACACACACACACACACACACACACACACACACACACACACACACACACACACACAAAATGAATCAAGGACCTGTAGCAAATCCTCATCACCAAGTATGTGATAAAAATGCAGAGCTTTATACATCTTCTCAATCCATCTTTAAGAAGATGCCTAAAATGTTCTGTCTGCACACTGAAATTTGAGAAGTATGTTTCTATAGTATTAGTCACTTGCAGTCACAGTTATTCCCCACAGGTTTTCCTAAACAAAATAGGTTTTGAAAGCCAGATTCCTAGTAAGCTATTCCTGGATCAAATTATATTACCTCTCAACTCTATTCTTCATATGAGATCTCTTGACAAAGAGATTTCAATTTTCTTTGACCTCCCTTTGGTTGCTACAAAATATTTTCTAAAAGTTACCCCTGAAACAGGACTTTATTTTGTGCATTCATTCATTCATTCATTCATTCATTTAGTTAGCTTTGTTAAAGGAGTTTATTTTGTAAGGCACAAGAAATAAACATGTACAGCAAACTGGGTTGCCAATTGGAAGTCCTTTCTAATGTTTCCATTTGCATGAGATCCAGTATTCAACTTAGCAGCTGGACACAGACATTTTCTTGCTTTCTACAGCTTCCTTTGGTGTAGGTACTTTATTCACTTCTGAGAACCTAACCTAAGTTCTCCCTAACTCCACACATAAGCAGGCAAAGAATACAACATTGCCTGCCAAGGGGACCCTGCCCTTCAATCTATCTCTTGCTTTACTTGAAATGCACAACAACAGCCAGCCACTAACCTTAAGGTTAATAACTATCTAACTCGCAATGACAAAGGATTAGTATATTGTAAGATGCGTACAGAAAGAGTACCAAGGAGGGTTTCAGTTTGGAAATCAGGGTTATTCCTCTTCCTTTACCAATAAATTGACGAAAGTAGGTTAAGAATGGTACATTCACTATCTGCTAATTCCAGAATGTTTTGTTTTAAATGAAATCTTAGATTAAGAAGGGAATGGTGGCCCTTCACATCATAAGCCAACACTAATACTCCGAAAGAGTTAAGACAAGGACGAGGCCATCTGGTGTTCAGAATATAATTAGTTCTCAGGGAAAAAATTCAGGCATGGTCCATACTGGAAGATTGTCATCCCTAACAATAACACCAATATCCCTGCCTAGAAATCATTTACAGGCAATAAAAGTGATATCCAAGTCCATTATCTCTTAGGCACTATCAGAAATGGAGCAGAGGACAAAATCTGAGGCTCTGGGATTGAAAAGACACATGAGATCCCCAGGAAAACACACACTTGTTGTTATGAAAGGAGAAGAGTAGAAGGTCTATGGGTAGTTGGAGGCAGAATCACCAGACAAGGAGGGGTAAATGGAAGAGGAGTATAAGAGCGAAAGAGAAATGGGAAGGTCCTAGAAATAGGGATGGCATTTCAGGGAAATGCCTTCAAAGCATTTCTGTAGCTCTTAGTTAAGACTGGCCTAACTTGTCTAGGTTAGCTTTTGCTTCACCATAGGGAAGAACATATCCTTTCAGAATAGGAGAGGAGTAAATTTACTACAGGATCACTCAGTGCTATTAGTTCCCATATGGTTTTCTGAACATTGGAGAAACAAGAAATCTGTACTTACACACATCTACCAGCTGCAAAGCAGTACTGTTTTCTAGAATGCTGTGCCCATTCACATGGGGGAACCAATATGCACCCTTCACTGTGATTTTTAGCTATGAATCCAATTTAAAATGTATCTACACATGAACAGATATTTTCATAATAGACTCTATAAAAGGCTTTTAAAATTAATTGCTGACCCCCCCCCACTCTTCAAGTCAAAAATCCATTAAAAGAATCAATACTGTCTCAATTTTCTGTATGGATGATTGAGAGTGGTGAAGATTTTCGTTATATTTCCTCCAAATTGAGGAAGGAAAATAATGGCATTGTAATTTCCTTAGGAAGCCCCAATGAATCCAGGCATGTACAATTTAGCAACATCAAATTTCATTTAGATGGATGACAATTAGTTAAAAGACATTTTTCTAGTCAGAAGAAAAAAATTAATCCTTTGGGTACCTGCATGCCAGATTCTATGGTCAATATTAAAAAATCCGAAGGGGAGCAGGCTATGGCCCATCTTGATAGAATGTGAGGTGACTGGAAAGATACTGGTTCAGGAGCTGGGGAGGTGGGGAGTTCCACTCTGGAGTGAGATATGATGTGTGATGTGGAACCAGAGGTCCACTCCATTCGCCCTCCCATTTTTTTTTTGCAGAGCCTTGGAGACTCTTTCATGGTGTAGAAATATCCATGACTTACCTGCATGTCTTGTAGTCATTTGGAAAATTTTGTTTTATTTCTTTGCATTCATTTGAACTCCATGCTGCATTCATTTGAACTTCATAAGGGCAGACTGAGCCTCAGCCCAAGTTTAATGCGATATCAACAGAATGTGTACATGGGTGGTGTGTGTGTGTGTGTATTCCTATATATGTATATATATATATATACTATATATATATACTTAGCCTTTACATTTGTGTATAAATACACAAATATGGACACACAAATTATATATAAATATACTTATTTTAAGATATAGATGTATATATGCATCATGGACTGTAGGCTATTTATTAAGACTATGAAAAAATTTACACATGCATGTATGAAGGTGGATAGATATATAGAGTTAGATATGCATATTGATATTTTCCTATCCTTTCCTGGTTCAGAATTCCCATATCACATGATAAGTTTCTAGATATTATCAAGAAAAATGAGAGAAATGGCCTGAGGCAAACACTTCACCCCATTTCTTGACAAGGCATTTGTACTAAGGAGCCGTGTTTGAGAGTGAATTTATCAACTTTAGGTATTTAGGCACTGTTTTAAAAAAAATAGTACATAGTCAAAATAAAGTAGTATCGTTTAAAAAGTGCTCAAGGAGATCTCCCTAAATTTGAGCATCAGTAAACGATAAAGGAAAACAAATTATATCTTTTGCCTGAACCCTGAGGAAACTTCTCCTACGTGGAGAAGTCTCAGTAGTGGTTTATTTTATTATTTTTTTGTGCTGGTACTGAACTCAGGACCTAGGGATCTGAGCTCTTTTCCTTAGGATTTTTTCTTCTTTCTTCTTTTTCTCAAGATTAGCACTCTACACTTGATCCACAGTTCCACTTCAAGCTTTTCACACATTTATTGGAGACAAGAATCTCATAGGCTGGCTTTGAACTGCGATCCTCAGCTCTCAGCCTCCTGAGTAGCTAGGATCATAGATGTGAGCCCCTGAAGCCACACCAGAGCATTTATTTTAAATAGGTAAAGAAGGATATAATGCTACTCATTGCCTAATCAAAGTTCAATGGAGGCCAGGAGCTCTAAGACTGAACAGGCAGATTGCCAGAGATTCTGTATCTTCACTGAGATCCCACTCTGCATTAATGACATGCAAGGGGATGTGAGAAAAGACTGTTAGTATGAGTAGTGCCCTCTCATGGTCAGCTAAAACAGGCAGTGCTGCCAGGCATCAGTGGCTCACGCCACTGATCTGAGGATCTTGGTTCAAAGCCAGCCCAGGCACAAAAATCTGAGCGACCCTTATCTCCAATGAACCACCAGAAAACCAGAAGTGGTGCAAGGAGTACATTCAAGGAGTAGAGCTCTATCCTTGAGCTAAAGAGCTCAGGGACAGGGGACAGTGCCCAGGCTCAGAGTTCAAGCCCCCACAACTGACCAAAAAAAAAAATAATAATAAAGCAGTACTCAGAGTCCAGAGTCGAGATAACTGCTAGGGCAGGTCGTACAATAAGGTTTCAAGTTGTCTGGGCCTAGGTGCATGTTTTAGCCTATATGACCAAAGATTTTCCATCCCATTTATCTATTTATCTCTGGTGTCCACAGATGGCCCCATACCCTGTGATTTAGTTGTCTTTTCTTCAATTCCTCCTGTGCTTTCCCCACCCTCATTTCCTTCCTGAATCCTACCACCAGGAGTCTAGGACTAAAATCACCCTTATCCATCACTAGCTAATCCTCCTCAGGATGGTACTTCCTATCTATCCTCTTTGTTCAAAATCCTGGTACCCTTGCAGAAACTATTGGAATTCTCCCTCAACTTGAGCATTGTCTTTAAGTGGTAAGCTCAGGCAGGGAATGTTCAGACTTGGTGGCACACTTTCTAAGATCAAATGTCTTTGGTGGCTGAACTGAACTTTTAGTGGGTAAACAGGGATATTGAGTGGAGAAAGGGAGGAGTGGCCAGCCTTGGAGCAGAAGAAGCAGTTTGTGAAAGGTACCAAGATCCATAGACATTAAAGAGGCATGGAGGGACACTGAGCAGACAAAGCACAGAGCTTACGAGGAAAGAGTGGGTGATACGTGTGTAAAGTATAGTTATGATATCATAAAGAAAAGTTACAACCCCATAAAGAAAAGTCACTCTAGGGGCAAAGCAAACTAGAGCTGTAAGAATCACTTCTGAATTAAAGTAGCCAAAATCTTAGATGGAGTGGTTATCAGTGGTTACCTAGAAAGAGGACTTGAGACTGCTTTATGGAGCATTAAAGAAACACCAACTTATTGAATGTGCTCCATGTTTTAACCCTGTCTGGGTGTGGGCCTGTGAAATCAAATGAGGTTTTTCTTGCAAGAAGGCTGGGGCTGTTTGCCAGGCTAGCCTACAGATGTTCTGCTTGGTCAAAGAAGATGCTAAGCTTGTGTCACTAAAACCACTTTTTTTGTTGTCAATGTTTTGAGAATTGCAGAGGGTGTTTTGTGTCAATGAAATCCCCTTATTTACCAGAAGTTACCCATTGTGCCTCAGACGGATGTCATACACAGTATTTATTAAGTCAAGGCCAAGTTGTCCAGCTGCATTGGTGACTACACACGAGGTAGAGCCGGGTTAGGTTTCTATCCACATGGATCTTTTGTGCCAGAGCTGTTGTGCTGTAGGAAGGAAGGGGAAGGGAAGAAATGCATGGGGGAGGAAACAGCAGGGAGGGAGGACTGTTTGCAAGAAGCAGCCCTAAGCACTCAGTTGCAAAGCTATAAATTTCAGCAAGGCTATTCAATATTCATGTAATTACCCCAGAAAACACATTTGACATTTTATAAACACAGCCGAATATTTAATATTCTCTCTCTCCCTCTCTCTCTCTCTCTCTTTCTCTTTCTCTCTCTCACTCTCTGTCCCTCTCTCTTTTTTTGCTACCAAATACCAAAGCCAGAGCATACATGGAAAAAATAATCCCCAGGAACCCCTGCAGTCTGAAATGGCAACAGTTATTGAATCCATAAATTTGATGGATCAAAGTCTTCTTTCTTCATCCTGTTCATAATTTACAAATGGAAGTGAGACTGCATAAACGAGGCAGCCTGCTGTCCTTCAACATGGAACATAATTGTTCCCTGGGAAAGTTTGCCTCCTGCCAGCCGTGTCTGCTGTTTCAGTCCCTCTTGGTATGCATCTTCCCGAAGGAGTCTGCAGATGTACATACCAAGCCTGGAGCTGGTCATGGAGTCTGGGTCTTGACTTCGAAGGCCCTGGATGTCCAGGCAGCACTGACGATGACACGCTTGTGCTCTAGCCACACCATCACTGAACACTAATTTAATTTCCCAAGAACTCGGGCTCTGTGGAGAGATTTGGAGGCTTCTGGGGTCTTAAATACAATTCTCCACCCTCCCACTGTCTCTATAAGGCTGAGAACTGACAACCTCGACTTATCAGCGGCTCATCTGAGAACAAATCAGTGAAAGCAGAAAAAAAATATCTATTAATCAGTCCTGGCCTTCTGGGAGCCAGCATGGATGACAAAACTTCTATATGAGAAAAGTTCATCTTACAAGAGTCTGGGGGTCTGTCACTTTCGGATTGGCTAGAAAGTTGAGCCTTCTTCTTTACTCAGAGATACTTGTTGCAAACTGCCCTGAGTATCTTTTCCCACCTCAACCCAGGAGCAAGGTGGTGATGGAATAGATAGAATGTGTTTTGGGGCACTAGGGGCCTATGCCTCTCATTAGCAGCAGACTGCCCAAGGTGCTATTAGCAGAGTCTTTATTGATCATGACAGGGGAGGATGTGTAGAATGTAAGATAGCAATCTCTTTGAAGTTAAAATACCACATATGAAACAATCTCAGGTTGAGTGGCTTCCTTATCTTAGAAAGCAGGGATAAGCAGCAAACTACAATTTGTATAGGCCTATACCTAACTTCAAGACTCAAGGAAGTTTAGATTCTGATTAACTCACATTTAGGGCAGAACCTTGGGTCTCTGTAATGCTAAGAGCAGTTGATCTTTCTCAGGCCACTCTCAGCTTTGAGAGTCAGAGAATGGCATTCCAGTTCTCTTTATTAGACCTCATGGCTTAAAATTCTACAGGTTCCCACAGATGTTACCCCTCTTTCCAGGCCCAATAGGAACTAATGAACTTCCCTCACACTAGTAACCTACAGAAGCTATGTGTGCTCATGTCCTGAATGTTTATACTCAAAAGATGTAGCCAGGTAGTGAATTATCCCAACTTATTTCAATATTAATTGATTTTTGCAGTATAAAATATAATGCAATGTATATACATGAATACTCACATGCATATGCACACACAAGCACACATACATATTTATATCTGCATTGATATATAAAAGGAAATATGTGTATATGTGTTTGGCAACTTGTTGATAAATTCATGTATGCGCTGACATATGTATGTGTGTAGATGCATCTGATGCTTATGAACACACACACATATAGAGAGAGATGGATGGTATTACATGTGTATTAGGTATATATACATGTATACATAAAGCCATTTTATATAAATATATAGTTGTTTCCAGCTGCCATATGCTTGTATAATGCAATGATGGATATGTGTACAGAAATATATGTCTGTATGCATATAAATGAATCTGTGTGTATTTAGGTTTAGTTCACTTTACTTAATAATAGCTCATATTTTGTTTAAATTTATCCGTGGTTAAATGAGTGTCAGGCACCATGTTTCATTGATATTATCAGTTTGTTTTCATATTGCCTTTGAAAGTTTATAATTACCTTCATTTTGCAGATGAAAGAAAGAAAGAAAGAAAGAAAGAAAGAAAGAAAGAAAGAAAGAAAAGAAAGACTAGAAGCAAAAAGGTTTAAAGTTGTACTCAAGTATGGAATGCTTTCGTGCCAAGTGAAAAGCCCATTGTTCAAGCCCCATTTTGAAGGGTAAAAAATTCTCTGCTCTGACCTACTGTAAATTGATCAATTGTTCCTTATCAAAATGGTATAAAATTTGCATACAGATCATGCATATTCTCTTACACACTTTAAATCATTTCTCAATGACCTATATAATTCAATACATACACAGACTATTATAAATGCTATGGAAAAATTATACTATGTTGTGTAGGAAAGGATAATAAAGAGAAAACTGTACATGTTCAGTATAAATGCTATAATTTGTGTGTGTGCTAGTCCTGGGGCTTAAACTCAGGACCCAGGCTCTGTCCCTGAGTTTATTTTCCCCTCAAGGCTAATGCTTTACCACGTGAGCCACAGCTCTACTTCTGGAATTTTGGGGGTGATTAATTGGAGATAAGACTTTCAGGAACTTTCAGCTGACTTCAAGCCATGGCCTTCATATTTCAGCCTTCTGAGTAAGTAGAATTACAAGTATTACCAACCTGCATCTGGCCAGATGCCTCTCTTTTTATTTCAGAATATTTTTTTCCTGGTTAGTTCAATCTATGAATGTTGAAGCCTAATTACAGAGGGATGAACATTTTATATGTATGTGCTGTGAATGTATGTGTGTGTGTGTGTGTGTGTGTGTGTGTGTGAGAGAGAGAGAGAGAGAGAGAGAGAGAGAGAGAGAGAGAGAGAGAGAGAGAGAGAGAGAGAGAGAGAGAGAGAGAGAGATGCTTGCACAGGAGTTTCTTCACTCAAAGAGACCTGTCTACAGTCAGGCTTTACCTAAATGCACTTGTAGTCTATACCAATTCTTCTATGGTCCACTGATTGGCCCAGAAGCCCTTCCTTCACCAAGAAGTCTCTCTCCAGAATTGCTGTTTCTGATCTTTTGGCTCTTTTAACAACTTTATGCCACTTTGGAAGAACCACCCTCAGAGCCAGTGTTTCTGAGAATCTGAGGCACAAAGGAAGAAATTCTGTTTTTTTGTATCAAAACGGGTAATATAAATTTTTATTTATAAACCACATAATAATTGTATGTATATATATGTTTAGGTAAATAAATGATAGATACATGCATACATACATACATACAATACATACATACATAATGTTGTCACACAGCCCAACCTAGTACAAACTTGTTATCTTCATTCCTTAGCCTTAACCTTAGACTACAGATAAACGGTCACCAATCCTGATCTAAGATCTTAAGGAAGTTATTTTGTGCTGTGCTTTTCTATTTAAAACAAAATTGAGTCAATCTACATTCTGTAATCTTTAGAAAAATACTGGATAACCATAAAACACATTAAAAGAAAACTTTAAGAGCAATTCTATACAGAACCAGGAAAACTATAAAAATTGTTATTAGGAATATCTATATTCATATATACTATATACGATAAACACAAATATTAGAAAATCAAAATTATAAAGGAAGAAATTCTATCTGGCAACAGAATAAGCCTGTGAGTTGCTTCTACTCACACAAAAAAAGTGGACATATTCAGACCGAACTGAAATTATTCAGTAATCAGGAATCAGGGACTGCCATATCGCCTGCTCAGAGTGGCTGATGGAAGAAGCAAGATAAGATGAAATTGTCTGACACGTGGCCATACAGTGGCAGTGCTAGAAGTGCCAGCGTGCTCTACTTGCTGCAGAAATACTGTATCTTCCAGCAATGCTGTCCAGCAAGCAGGTGGATATTTTCCTATCAAGCTTCTTTATTTGAAACTGGTACTTTTTATTCACATGATTCCATCCCATCCTATATCTCTCTCCCTAAAAATTGCCCCTGTGCAAGAGGTGGGATTTGTGCAATCATTTTTGGTGCCTAGAGATCTACCATCTCTCCCTCATACAGATGACTATGGAGAAGGGATTTCTGACCAAGCAACCAACCCACCATTACTAAACAATGAGATTTAAACTTGTGGATATTTAACTCAGGGAGCCCTTTGATCATCTGGTCTACCTCAGGGTCATATTTAAAGGAATGCCCAAAATATTATGGGAACAATGGAGTAGAGAAAGTTGTTTATAAGAGAGATTTTTTTAGAAGGCAACTCGAAGAATCAGAGATCAAGCAGTACCCAAAAGACAAGAAATGACCTTGAGTCATGATTTTTCATTTCCTCCCAGACAGGACTTTCACTCCTCACCTTGGGTTCTCTAAGGTAACTCCAGATAAACTTCCAAAACAGTCTGCCCTTAAGTTTGTGATAATCAGGAGTTACAGTTCCTTGCTTCTCTGCGATATCTGAATTAAAAAAAAATATTCCACTGTTTCTGTTGCACTGAAATTTATAGAATGTTCCAAGTACCCTTATTGTACATTGGTACGGATATACTACTTCTAACAGCTCTATGATCTAGCACTATAAAATAGTTAATCTAGCCAGGAACTGGTGATTCACACTTGTAACCCTAGCTACTCAGAAGGCTGAGATTTGGGGATCATGGTTCAAAGGCTGCCCAGGCAGGAAAGTTCCTGAGACTCATATCTCCAGTTAATCACCCCAAAAATCTGGAAGTGGAGCTATAGCTCAAAGTGGTAGAGCACTAGCCTTGAGCAAAGAAGCTCAGACCCTCAGTTCAAGCCCCATTGTCATTGGACACAGGTGAAGGTTTGTACCTCTACAAGTAGGGACTCTTCACTTAAGGTCCTTGACTTCAATCACAGAATAAGAATTTCTGGACAAGTCACAATGATAAGAAAACTTGGCAGAGCTTTATTAAGCAAACAAGCAAGCAAACAGAGAAGCAGACAAGCAGAAAAGCAGAAGCATGCTCTAGCACAGTATGGCTGCTCAAAGGGAGATATAGCTCCTTGACAAGAGGAACATTTACATGATACAATCAGGCAGTTCTGACTTCAAAGTTATGCAAAGAGAGATGTGTTACCTTTGCTCCAATCAGTCCTGGTGTTACACTCTCTGAGTATCTGGATTTGGGGGCATTCCTTCCAGGTAAGAATGCATCCTGCTATGAAGCAGATGCTTATTCTTAAGAAAGATAGCCTGTTGTCTCTTAGGAGCAAAGATAGTGCTCCTGCTTCTTAATGCCTTCTTTCTGAGTTGCCTTCACCAAGTCACATTTTCCCTAAAATGACCTCAGTCCCTTAATCATAAGGGAAGTTGATGAAGATATGCCTTCTCTAACTACATTAAGCTTGAGATTTTGAATTCCTGGCAGCTGTTTACCATGCCTCATTTTCCCTAATCTATCCTGCCTTAACACAACTGATAAAAAAAATTACAAACTAAGGGAAAAGGCAGCTGTAGAAAAAAAAGCCAAAATCTCAAGACATCCTAAACAAGGCTATGAACATTTATTATACACCTAAAGATTCCAAATTCAGAATATACTTGAAATGAACCATCTTTGTTTCTCCCAACATGCAAATATCTGTACATTGCATTCTAAAAATATACATGCAAATATTACAAGAACATATGACATATATGTGTAGCCAAGAGTGACAGCTGGTCTCCCTTTTTTTTCAATTATTTAAATAACATTGGTTCAACACAAATGCCATTTTCTGCTCTGAAGTTTGATATTTGTTCATGTTTTGGTGACTTTTCAAGAGCTTCTGTCTTTCTGTCATCTGATTTCTGCCCCTTGCCTTTATTGGTGTTGTTCTTCCTCTGGTGAGCTTTACTTCTCTCTGCCCTGGAACCAAAGCCTGTCCCTTGATGTCTTACAGGGTTGCTAGGTGGCCTTTTAGTAATCAAGTTGTATCCAAGCCATGAAGGACTTCTCCTAGCCTCAGAGGAGCCTGAAGAGCCCGCCCCTCCCCAGCAGACTCCCTTATTGTAGGGAGTGTCTCTATAGTTCCCCAATAGTAACTCCTTGCCCAAATACACACCTCTCACCTGATTCTGCACAGCTTTTCTCTGCCTCTTGTCCCACCCATGTCTTCACATAATTTCTCCATACACAGGAAGTTAGCTGTCATTGATGTATGCCTACCTTACACAAAAAAGTCCCACAAGATCTCCAATTGTGTTAAAAAAAAAGGCCTATTAAAGTTTTTTTTTCAACAAGCATAATTCTTTCCCTGAGTGCAATTCAACTCCCAACAGCCAAAATAGCATTACCTCCATCTGGTTACAAGTAGCAAGGCTAGTACAAAGAGCTTCCCCTTTCTAGTTCTGTCCTTACTTCTCTTTCCTGATGGATTAGCTGCAGCCTCCTGGGCTCCTCCATGTTCCCCAGAAGAGAGAGAGGGTCCTGGATCGTCAGGTTCCATCCCCACCCCGCAGGCCTTTTCCTCTGCCTTATTCTAGGAAGAACTTTTCAACTATCAAAGTCTCCCTTGTCCTAAATTCAACTTAAATCCCACCTTTTCTGACACTCTCCCTGCACTGAGGAATAAGAAGCTTCTGTCCCCAAGCTCTGGTAGATGAGTTTTTAAATGTTCAAGGAATAGTTTCCACAGCTATCAGTGCTGTTTCTAAGAATCATAACATGGCTAACACCATGCCTTCCTTCCCCACACAGAAGCCAGGTTTTTCCATCCCTGTAGCTGTCAGAGCAGTCATTAAAGAAAAATGACAGCTCTAAAATGCAGTTTAAATGGAGAGCCTTTATTTGGCATTGCCTATATATTAGGCAATATATTACAAATTGTATTTTGAACATCTTAGAGTAGTTGGATGAAGAGGTTACTATGCAACAAATGCTATTACTAATTTAACTACTTACGTGTGCTTCATTGCCAAGGCACTAAGAGGCAGAAGAAAGTGCTGGGTGGTTTACTTTTTCACACTTGCTTTCTAACACTCACCTGTGTTAATGAACTTTTGTAGAATCCTTCAAATTACAGAATCCTCCAACATAATCCTAGATCTACACAGGGTCCTAAAGATTACACTGGATTCCTAAGACACAACAGGGGATTTTTTTGGCAAAGAGAGCACTGGAGTGGTTCTCCAGGGACCATGATTTCAGGCACTTCTATGTACCACAAACATGTACTATGGGATTTCATTAGCTGTGTTTTAAAATCAAGAGAAACAAAGGCCACCGGATTCAATCATAGCTCTGAAGCATGAAAGCTTCAGAATGAAGCATGAAAGCTTCAGAGTGAAGCAGTTTGAGTGGGAATTCCTGGTTTGTTTTTTTTTTAGTAGAATAAGAAATGTTTATCATAAACAGTCAGGACTCTATAAAAGAAAGACATCATTTTGTTTCTTTTTTTCCTTTTCTTTTTTCTGCCTGTACTAGTGTTTGAACTCAGAGCCTGGGCACTGTCTCTTAGGTTTTTCCTTTAAGGCTGGTACCCTCCTATGTGCTATAGCTATATTTATGAATTTTTGTTAGTTAATTGAAGTTAAACATCTCATAAATTTTGCTGCTTGCATTGGATTAGAACTGAAATCCTCAGAACTCGCCTTTCTATACATGTAACTTTAATTTTATCACTGTGGAACATTATGTGCATACATGCATGTGTGCATGCACATATACACACACTCAAGCACATACACATACACACACACACACACACACACACACACACACACACACACACTAACTAGGAGACCTGGCAGGTACTAAAAGCCCTGCAGATGACTATGAAGCCATGGTTACTACAGGAACTTTAGGTGTTCCTCAGCTTTCCAGGCAAGCACCCCCATTGTTTGGGCTTCTGAACAAGAGCCCAGAATGACAGACAGGGGCTTTTGCCCTGGTGGACTGACCATTTGGAAGGAATCTGATTCACTCCGCAACATGTTAATGTCAGCTAAATTGTGTTCTCTTTGCCAAAAGGAGTCTCAACCTCTTTGCTCAAACCAATGTCTAATGCTCTCATAGAAAGATTTCAGTTTCCATTGGCCAATATTGACACAAAGACAATGAGAAACAAGCATAAGGATGATTTATTTGAGACCAGAAACGTTTGCCACTCTCATTTGTTTTTGGAATCAACAGCAGTAGCAGCAGCTTGCATGGACTTTTTTTCATGAACTTCCAGAGAGATTATGAGCCACGCAACAGCACAGATTAAGTATATATTAATTTATGAGAGTTACATGGTACTTATCCTGGTAAATTTGATGATATATTTCAGTTTCTGTCTACAGAAACTGTCCAGATAAAATGAATATTTGACTACATCAGTTAGCTATTGCTGCATAACGAATCACATCAGATTTTCCAGCTTAAATAATAACCATGTGTTATTTCTTGCAAGTCTACAGAATGGTTGCTGGTTGGTTGGTCTCAGCTGAGCTTATTGTGAATCTGGGTAAGTAGACCAGTTGTCTGTGCTTAGTGATCTCCAATGACCTTAACTAGAATCATTCTGTTTTGCTCCAAGGATTTCTTTTTCCAACAGTCTATAATCTAACTTATTCTCAAGGAAGCAATCAGTATTCTAAAGGAAAAGTAGAGCCTTCAAGGACTCTTGAAGTTGGAAACTAACATACTGGTCATTTTGCACTTTTCTTCAGTCAAGAAAAGCATTCAGGCAAGGAGAATTTACATATTTTTGGAGAGATCAGTAGGCATACTGAAATGAGGTTATTACAGCACATAACAGGAATGAAGAATGGATAAACATTCCTATATATTTAAGATTCAGCAATATCTACTTCTTATTATGTGTGGTATATAAGTGGGAAACTAATACTCAGACAGGTTAACTACCTTGGCTACAACCACAAAGCTGGGAAGTTAGAGAGCCAGGCTTCACATGACTCTCCAGACTCTAGGTATTCCCTTCCTTCATGTACTCCATCTTCTCTCTACCCTCTTCAACTGATCTGAAGAAGCTCATAAGGTTGGTAAAACACGAGGAGGAAGTGACCAACAGCTATGGAGAATGGACAATGCCAAATGAACTGGCAAGAAATGAAAAGAAAAATCTCTTTGGAGATAGAATGCAGTGAACCCAAAACAGCGTTGCCCTTATGTACAACCTGATAATAACAGACTCTTCTTCTCAAGGCCACTAGTAGAATAAATAGGCTCTGGATTACTGAAGTTCTAGTCCAAGGTCTACCATTGACTGAGTGTTTGACCTCAGGCAGATGGATTTGCCTCTGTGGGACTTGGTTTTCTTATTCATACAATGGATGTCACAGCTGTCCTGTTTTCATAGGGTTACTGTGAATATTAAATAAATTCACACCTGTAGATGCAGAGGTATCTATGCCTATAGCTATATCTATATATTAGGATAGGTCAGTGATCTACTCTCTATAAAGGATCTAGCACAGAGTGAACATTTAGTCTTCAGATACAAGCAAATATTCAATTAGAATATGTATGTGCAGTCATGTGAGTCTATGTGTGCACATGTGTATATGTATATATATACATGGAATGTATACATCCATGTTTGTGCCTATGTGTGTATAAATATGCATATAAATAAATGTAAATAAATGACTGAGTTTTCTCTCGCTTTTTTTAGTGTGTCAGTATCAGAGTTTGAACCTATGAACTCTCATTTTTTTTTGCCAGTCCTGGAACATGAACTCAGGGCCTGAGCACTGTCCTTGGGCTTTCTCAAGGCTAGAGCTCTACCACTTGAGCCACAGCACCACTTCTGGCTTTTTTCTATGTATATAGTACCAAGGAATCGACCCCCAGTCTTCATGCATGCTAGGCAAGCACTCTAACAGTAGGCCAAACTCCCAGCCCCTCATTCTTTTTTTTTTTTTTTGTGGGTCATGGGGATTGAACTGTGGATCTGGGCATTGTCCCTGAGCTCTTCAGTTCAAGGCTACTGCCTTACCCCTGGAACCACAGCCCTACTTTAGTTTTCTGGTGACTAATTGGAGATGAGTCTCATGGACTTTAGTGTCTGGGCTGGCTTTGAACCATGATCCTCAGATTTCAGCCTCCTGAGTAGCTAGGATTACAGGAATGAGCCACTGTACCTGGCTTGAACTCTCATTCTTGATTGCCTTTTTTTTGCTCAAGAATGCCACATTACCGTTTGAGCCATACCTCTACTTCCATCTGTTTGCTGGTGAATTAGAGATAAATGTCTCATGGATTTTTGGCCTAGATTCTCTTTGACCCATGATATTACAGGAAGATGCCCTCTGCAAACCAAAGAGAAAAAAACATTAGAGAAAAGAGCTGAATACAGACTTCCATCTCCAGAACTGTGAGATTGTATATTTCTCTCTGTGTGTGTGTGTGTGTGTGTGTGTGTGTGTGTGTGTGTGTGTGTGTGTGTGTGTGTAACTGTGCACACACTGTTCCTGGAAGTTGAACTCAGGATCTCTCAAGCCTTGGTTGGCTCTTTCACTGAAGACTGGTTCTCTACATCAGTTGAGCCACACTTCACCCCCAGCTATTCCCTGGTTACTTGATGATAAGAGTATCACAGACTTGTCTGTTTTTTGAATAGTGATCCTTAGATCTCAGCCTCCTGAGTATCTAGGATTACAGGAATGACCACTGACATTTTACCTGTTGATACTTTTCAAGTTTAATGACTTCATTCCTTATAAGACAGGAAAGGGTGTGAAACATTTTCTATGAACTAGAAACCTCTGAAAGAAACTTTATTAGGCTTTTTGGTAACATCAGTCATAAACTGACTGTGGCCTCCACATACCCACCTAGAACCCATGTCCTTGAGCTAATTTGCACTTGGATGAAAATTTCTCCCAAGTCTTTGCACTTTGACAAGTATCTCGTGGTTTTTAAAATTGGTGTATTTAATGACTCACCTTGTTGCAGCTACCGTAAGTGAGCAGGGACTTGCTGAGAGCGAAGAATGGGCTACAATGGACAAAATAGAAAATAGAGTATGCTCGTTTGCATGGCAGATAAAAATTAATTTCTTTTCCATTAATCACCATTAATATTGGAGAACTTTTTCAATCACCATGTCTCATTATCTAAGAGAAAAGAAGGCAAGGAGAATGAAATCAAAAGTTCAATGTGTCCTCTACGAAAGTAAGAAAAGTAAGGCAGGAGGGGGATTGGGAGGGATAGATGAGAATGTTGGAAGCGGGGACATTGTTCAAGAGGCAGTGTATTCATACACTGCTTGGTTGAATGAAAGTCTTTTGTACCACTACTTAAAGACACTGAAGATATATTTTAAAAAAGGAATAGGTCCAAAGCATAGTACATGCATGTATGGGCCCTATCACCACAAAATCCCTTTGTATAACAAATATATGCTATTAAGAAAACATAAACAACAAAATTGGGAAAGAAAAACTAATCTCTTTCCTTTGGCCTGCAAAGATTCCTGAATCCTTCTTTCTAGGACAGATAAAATTATTGTCCAAACAATGCCCAGGGGAAGGTTTTGAAAGCATGTAATATATGGTTGCCTTTGTCTCTGGCAGTTGATTCAAGGGAACTGATTTTGTGAACTTCATGCTTGCCCTGGGGATAGAACGTGAACAAGAGAGACAACGGCTAGCTCTCAGAGTCTCGCCCTGTAGCCAGAGAGATAGATCATAAACAGATAAAGACATAAATAAGTAACAGGGCTTCTGAGAATTGTAAGGTCTCCAGAAAAAAAAAACAACACAGCAGGGTAATGAGGTAGAAGGAAGAGAAGAGAGAGAGAGAGAGAGAGAGAGAGAGAGAGAGAGAGAGAGAGAGAGAGAGAGAGAGAGAGAGAGGGAGAGAGAGAGGAAATCACTCATCTTTCAGAAGGTGGAAGGCATGGTGTGTGACCACAGCGAAGATGAAAATGCTTCTAATTCTGTTCTATGTTCAAGGAACAAGGACATTCAAAAGCAGAGTAGTGTGGGGAGAGGACCAAGGTGACACATTTGCTGACACTGGGTAGGAGCTCCACATAAGATGGGTGTCATTATGTTAGAATTTCCTGGGTGTCATCCATGATGTACAGACAGTTTCTAGGCTTTGGGAAGGGAGATATTAAAAAAGAAAAAAAAGAACCAGTTAATAAGAATCTAAATTGAAGGTACCTCTTCCCAGGAGACGGCCCTTTGAGCAAAGTGCCACTGGCTATCCCCGCCTGGGCTGCCAAGTTCCACATGTGTGGGGTTGGCTGAGAACCAAGTGGCCCCTTCTCCTTTCTCAGGTGCTAAAGCAGAGCAGTCTCTTTTGTTCTCTTGTCAGATCATAAATAAAGGGGCATTGATGTCAGAAGATGGGCGGCTTTGGCTTTGGTGTGAGTGAAGTGCCTGAGGACAGATGATCGGAGCTGTACAGCCTAACTGAGAACAGAGAGGGAGCAGCCACCTCAGTGGAGCCCCACGTGCTCTGCAGAGAAGTGGCTGGCAGCCCCCAGTGTGCTCGGGAAAACCACATAAAAACAACCAGGCCGGAACATCTGGGGAGGTCAAAGCCAAGTTCAGGCACCTGTGCACCTTGTTCTAACTGATTAATTGGGCTCCTGCTGTCGGCTGGGATGGTGGAGGGTGAGACCAGGGTTCTGAGACACAGGAAACATGAGTTAGCAAGAGCACATTCCTATGCAAACACAAGAACACAGATTAGGAGAGGTCAGCAGGCAGCCTTTGTGACTTTGACCTTTTCTTGTCAGTGCCTTCTGGGATCTGGAATGTTTATACTGGGACCTGACTTAGCATTATCTCAGAGGACAGGATAGCCCATGAGAGTGCATGGCTGAGATTCCAGAGAGGGGGTACCCCAAAGACTGTCCCAACCTGGATGGTTCAGTGTGAGTCTTTTTCTAGGGAAAAGAACTACACATGTCATTCTATTTTCCAAAGGATTTATGACCCCCAGCCATAAGGAACATATATCTCACATCCTTCCAGTGCCATCTGTGACCTGGAGTCCATAAACTACCTATGGGGGCAGGTTCATAACAGGAGATTAAAAAAGGGGATGAGAGACAGGGTCTGGGCTACTTCACATCCAGGATTTAAGGCATGTCGCCCCACTCCCCTGACTCAGTTACCCTAGTTTACAGAAAAGAGAAACAAAGCACCAGTTTCCCAGGCTGCACACACAGGCTGGGACTGTGCTTTCCTTGCCAGGACATCAACACTGTGGAGTTGGGTCTGGAGTTAATACCTCCATCATATCTGGGCATGCCAGGCTCAGCCAGCCACACAACCCCTGAAACAACTGTTCACATGGAGCAATCAGCTCTGTTCACATTGGAGATTCAATGCCACACACTTGTCCATCCAGCAGGGAAAGAAACAGCTCCCAAAAAAAGCTCTCGGAGAAGAGTATCTAGAGCTGATTCTTTGGTTGCAGCTTCTGTGGCTGCAGTTTCAGTCAGAAACACTTGGGGCTGTCTACTTCCTAAAGCCCCCTATGGGGCTGGGTTTCCATTCCTTTTGGGGACTCCTAACTGCTCATGAGTTTCTGTGAGACCCTGGATAGATCTCTGACTTTTATAACATTCAAATCCCCATTTCTTGGCTCTGGGTCCAGTCTCCCAGCTCAGGCATTCTTCCTGCATCTCTGACAATGTATCTGTGGGAACAAAAAAATCACACAGCTTGAAAGTCAATAGCATCCGTGTTGAATTCTTCTTTGCCAAGGTTGAGTATGTGACCTTGGGCACATGTTCAACTTTTCTGACTTTTGATCTCTTCCTATAGGAAATAATATCCATCATTCAGGGTACGCATGAGGACTCAGTGAGATGAAGCCTGTAGTGTACACAGTAAGTGCTCCATGCATGCTATTACATCCCCGTGGTAACTGTGACTGTACCAGAGCCACAGGGCTGGCCTGGAGAAAATGAGAAGGCACTGCTGGGCCTGGGTGGTATCCTCTGCCCTTGGACTGCTCACATGTTCTTCCCTTGCCAGTTGCTCTTTAAGAGGAACCAATTTCACACTTCCAGATAGATCCACACTCCAAATTGTGTTTGTTTTAAAATAATGAATAGTGGCATTATTATCCCCACAGCTCTCCAGGGCACTCTATGCCGACTGTATTCCTTCTGCATTAGCAGAGCTTCACTGTGTCAGATAAATAGGCTAGTGCCTGAGCAGAAGTGTGGAGACAGGGAGGGATGGAAGAAAGAAAGGAGAAGAGGGAGGGAGAGTCAAAAGGGAGGAAGGGAGAGTGGAAGAAAGGAATGGAAGAGAGAATGAGAAGAAGGGAAAAAGGGAGGCAAGGTGGAAGGAAGGAAGGAAGGAAGGAAGGAAGGAAGGAAGGAAGGAAGGAAGGAAGGAAGGAAGGGTAAGCAGGAAGAGTTGCCTATTGGGTTCATCTTTTCATCCTTCCTATTTTTGTTGTCAGTACTGGGGCTTGAACCCAGGGCCTATGCACTGTCCATGGGCTTTCTCAAGGCTAGAGCTCTACCACTTGAGCCTCAGTACCACTTCCAGCCTTTTCTGTGTATGTGATACCGAGGAATCGAACCAGGGTCTTTGTGCATGCTAGGCAAGCACTCTATCACTAGGCCACACTCCTGGCTGCCTCCTTCCAATTTTCTCTGAGAAGCTTTCCCAGGAGGCTGCTAGCAAAATCTCTGATACTCTGGCAAAAGAAGAAGTGTTTCAACAGGGTCTTGGAGCACAGTGTAAACAGGGAAAGAAGGAACTGCTGAGCATCCATCATTCAGCTTCTCCATGACTCAAGTGACAATCAGAGACAGATCCTCTTGTTGAGAAAGCCAGAGAGGATCTAACCACATGGAAGATGGCACCTTATGAAAAAGAACCAGCTAAAAAATACCATCTGGGTGCTGGATCCTGGGTGCTGGTGGCCTATAATCCTGGTTTCTCAGGAGACTGAGTTCTGAGGATCGTGATTGAAAGCCAACCTGGGCAGGAAAGTTCATGACACTCTTATCCCCCATGAACCTCCAGAAAACCAGAAATGGCACTGTAGCTGCTGCTGATGCTTCTTCGTGGTCCTCTTCTTCTTCTTCTTTTTCTTCTTCTTCTTGCCAGTCCTGGGGCTTGAGCTCAGGGCCTGAGCACTGTCCTTGGACTTTCTCAAAGCTAGAACTCTACCACTTGAACCACAGCACCACTTCCAGCTTTTATTTTTATGTATGTAGTACCGAGGAATCAAACCCAGGTCTTCATGAATGCTAGGCAAGCACTCTACCACTAGGCCAAACTCCCAGATCATGCCTCTTTCTTTACTAGGAGCAAGGATAAGGTGGGCTGTGGTGATTACTAAGCTAATCAACAAGAAACAGCCTCGCAATGTGGGCAGAATGGGCTGTAAAAGACCAGCAATCATGTCCCATGCAGTCTTCCTGAGTCTCCTCTTCTCCTGTGCTGTATGTACAGGACAGCTTTGATTCTTTCCTGAGACTGGCAATCAGGAAAGCTCATTTAATTAATGCTTAGATGACATCGCAGCTTCTAAAGCAAATTCAGAGGTCATATTCAAATACAACTGCATACATAAACTCACAGTTAATTAACCAAAGGCATGAAGGAAACAGATACCCACCATGCAAGTTGTGATGCATTTTCTATTCTCAGACTGTCTTTTTGTAATAAGCTCTATGCGAATATATGCTTTTGGACTTTAATTTGAGGATTCTATTATACAGTTTTCTCTGCATTATTTCTGTTAAAAGAACTAATTGTTTAAAATGTGCATTTAATATCTATAGGGGCCAGGAGCATGGCCTAGTAGTAGAGTGCTTGCCTAGTGTACACGATGCCCTCAGTTCAATTCCTCTGTACCACATATACATAAAAAGCTGGAAGTGGTGCTGTGGCTAAAGTAGTAGGATGCTGGCCTTGAGAAAGCCCAAGGACAGTGCCCAGGTCCTGAGTTCAAGCACCAGGAAGGGCAAAAAAAAACCCTATCTGGGAATGTGGGCTAGTAGAAGAGTGCTTACCTAACATACACGAAGCCCTGGGTTCAATTCCTTGGTACCACATACACAGAAGAGCTCAGAAATTGTACTATGGCTCAAGTGGTAGTGTCCTTGAGAAAGCTCAAGGACAGTGTTCAGGCCCTGAGTTCAAGCCCCAGGACTGGCAAAAAATAATCTATAATATCAGAGCCCTTTCTTCAGTTTCTTATAGATTTTAATATGTCAAGAGCCTCAGATGTAAAAGTTCCCAGTAATTCCATGGGAGATTGCCTGTCTTCTCTCTCCACTTTTTTTGGCCGCAACAAATGATTCTTTGTAGTGTGCATGCACATGTGCTTGTGTGTGTGTGAGAGAGAGAGAGAGAGAGAGGAGAAAAGAGAGAGAGAGAGAGAGAGAGAGAGAGAGAGAGAGAGAGAGAGAGAGAGAGAGAGAGAGAGAGATTTTGTACCAGAGTTATGAATGTAGTTTGAACTAGGTTTACACATGGCTCAGATCAGAGCCAGTGACTACATGAGGTCAAGCATTCTCTGTAGGTTCAGGCAGGTATTCTGAATTTGCTCTGTGTGCTCGATCAGATCTGTGTTGGAAGTTCAATCTTGATTTTATGGACACTGTCCTCAACAGACATCTAGGCCATGAGACCTTTGCAAGGACAAATGAGTCGTCAGTGTCATCTACAACTGATTTCATGGTTCCTGCATTCCCTTGGAAACTATTATTAAAATATCAGCTGCATATTGTCAGATTACTCCAATATGCAGGGTATGAACAAGGATGACATGATTAGCATTTTGCTTCCATTTAAAATTTCTAATAAAAATATCACCCATTAAGTTAAGGAAACAGGACTAAGTTTTTAGTGGACCTGGAAACAGGACTAAGTTTTAGTGGACCTGGAATTGTCCTATCTCTGCACTCAGCTAGTGAGACTCATGAGCCATCAATACGCACACAGTGATATGCCTGTGAGTCACTTGCCTCTGGATTTACATTTATTTGGTTGTAGTCTCTGAACTGCAAGGCAGTTTTGTGTGTGTGTGTGTGTGTGTGTGTGTGTGTGTGTGTGTGTGTGTGTGTGTTCCAGTACTAGGGCTTGAATTCAGGACCTTGGTGCCATCCCTTGACTTTTCCCTCAAGGGTGGTATTCTAATACTTGGGCCATTGCTCCACTGCTGACATTTTGACAGTTAATTGGAGATAAGATTCTCACCTATTTTTCTGTTCAGGTGTGTTTTGAATCTCAATGAACAGATACTCTGAGTAGTTTAAGCTTACAGGTGTGAGCCACTGGCACCCAGCTCAAACCTGCTTTTTGCGTGGCCCCAATTAATTAACTAAAACCTGTCCATCCACTGTTTGTGCATCTTCGTGTTGAGCATTCTCTCTGCAGGTACTTCACAGTCATTCCAGAATTTTGAAAGATTTATCACTGGTCAGGAATGTCTTCCTGAAACTGGATCATAACTACCCTTATAGATCCATAGAGCCTCCTCAGAACAGAACACCAGCCAAGCAAAAACAACTTGTTTAGTCTGACCCTGAAGACAGCATTATCTACAGAAACCATCCAAAAATAAGTACAGAAATAATGACCCACCAGGCCAAACTTTAACCAGCACTGTTTAATACTTCTGCACCCCTCATTCCCTTTGCCTCCTCTTTCCTGTCTACTTCGGGATATAGCTATGTCTCTATTCAAAGGATGCTGAAGAGGTAGGCTGTGTTTCTGTGGATGCCACACAATGAACCTCCTTCCTCTGCCTTTCATTCTTGCTCTTTCTTTGGCATAGAAGCAAGCAGCTATGCCTGAAATGGGGAATTCATTGATTCTGGGCTTGTGGTCTTGAACTCTGGTTTCAGATATTTGGTTTGAACTAGAATAGAAGTAGACTTTGGAAAATACATGGACCTGGTTTTATTATCTGTAAGTATTTGTATAGAGGTGTTTTAATTCACCATGCCAGTTTAAGAGCATAATGCATCTTGATCAATGCCATCCCTTCCATCATTCCCTTCTATCTCTCCCTGCCCCCCGCCCATCCCCTGTTACCTGGTTCTACTTTCAGATATGTACATTGAATATAATGTTTGCATTCACCCACACATACCCTGCTTTCCCCTCTCTTTTCTTTGGCCCTACCTCCTTTTGACCTACCCCTTCTCCCCCACAACAACACATTTAGGCTCCTGGAATTCATTGTGTTAAACTATAAATTAGTTATTCAGAGGAATCCTCTCCTGTGTATCGTGTGCTTTTGTTAATTTGTTTGTGATTATATGCCTGTGACCCTGTATGCATGTTAATATATGCTTATAATTTAGATCTAACATTGTGTGAACCTTTTATAGAAAATTAAAGACATGTGCTCAGTGTGTAGATATTTGGTTATTCTATTGCTTCTACTAGTTTATTCTATATGTTTATTCTATTCTGACACAAATAAAGCCTGACATTTAGGAAAACAGGTCCTATGTCCCAGGACACCATCTGGAAGTAAGCCAGGTTGGACTTCATAGCCAAGCACTGCCATTTAATAGACTTAAGCAAATCAATTACCGTCAGTGCCCCTAGTTTACTTTTTCACATAATTAAGGTAACAAATTCTAGGTTCTAACATTGCCTTAAATATGCAAATTTAAAAAAATACTTAAATCACCAAGTATCTTGAAAAAAAAACAAAGGAATTTTAGTCCTCCCTTTCATCTTAGCCTCCCTAACTGGCCGGAACCAATCTAATATTTTGTTGTTGTAGTTGTTGTTTTATTTCAAAGTGGGCTGGTGTGTTTTTATGCTTGGTAATTTCTTCTAAACTTCAGGGTTTGACCTAAAGATTATTACTGGGCACCAGGGTGGCACCAGAGGGACAAATGTGTGCTAATCAAATCACATTTCTCCACAGAGCCTTTCCTAAGGGGCTGTCACAGGGGGCAGCCATCAGGCCTCCCTGTTCCTACCTCACCTTGGGTAGGAAGGAGGACATGTGGTTCCCTTAGGGCACACAGGGATCAGATGATGGGAGGCCAGGCTGGCCTTGGCTTCCTGTCAGCAAATCATCTTTCAGCATCTACCTTTTCTCCACAGACTGAATGTGCAGAAGTACGAAAATGTTCCTGTGGAATCATCTAGGCCCTTGGGCAAAAAGAAAGCTGATCTCAGTCCCCATCAGTCTTCATTACAATGAGAGAAATTAGAGTTGCAAAGTCTCCACAGGGTGCTCAGAGCTGCCTCCTCCCCTCCCCAGCAGAGGATCATCCTCACAATTAGCCTAAAAATCAGCATCTTAGAAAATTACAGATTTTCTCATATAAAAGTATATTCCAGGGAATTTAGTTTAAATCCACTGCTCTGCTTCTTCTATCATCCTTTTTGGGGGTTTTTTTTTTTTTTGCTACTTAATTGAGTCACCTAATAGAGCCCTGAGTAGTTGCTGGGATATCACTTCTGAGTTATGAAACCAGACAGGCACAGAGACAAGCAACAAACTCAGCAGAACACAGATCCAAATTGCAAGCCCTGCACCTAGGGAAGTGACCCCTCAGCAGGGGCTTCTGATTTCTCCAGCCTGTGGAAAAACAAAGATTGTTCTAAACATTGAGTGAATAAGCCAATAGTATCAGAATCCCCAGAGAATTTGATAACAAAGCCAATTTTTGGACCCCATTCAGTACTCCTGCATCTGAAGTGTTGAGGAAGAAGCTAACTTGTTACCCATTCCAGGTGAAGGGTTGTGCAAGTTTCTCTCTGGAAATAGAGACTCTCCACACAGGGCCTTCAGTTCCAGATCCTTGACTTTGATCATGGAATAAGAATTTCCAGACAAGAATAGGCGGAAGATGGCGGCGGTTCAGGATGAGCCATACTGAGCTCCTGCCAAGATTCATGTACTGGCAGTGCAGGAGACAGTCCTCCACCAGAAATTGATCTTAAGTAAGCTTTAGGACCACAGAGAACTCAGGCAGAGAGGAAAAAAAGGAAGAATACCAGCGCGAAAAGAGAGCGTGGAGCTCCGCCGCGGAGTGGCCGGGGAGACAAAGGCTCTTCTGAATCAGAGCAGAGAAAGCGCTGCACAGCAGCGCAGACCCGCCGGCTACAGAGAGAGCCACACAGAGCCTGCGCGAGCCCAGAGCCGACACCCGGCCGTGCACAGACCTGCCAGCTTCACGAAACCGGAGAATCCAGCAATTTGTGAGTAGCTCCAAGAAGTTTCCACCTCTGCTCCAGGAACTGCATTGGGAGGGAGCCCCTCCCAAACCAGTTGAGAGCAGCGCCATCTTGACCGCTGGCAAAGACCCAGGCCAAAGCAATTGGAGCCTGAGAGGTGTTACTGACAGCGCCACCTAACTGGCAAAGGATTTCCCAGAGATCCCTTAGCCAGAAATCCGGCCCCAGCGCTGCTGAAGTCCATCCCCCTGCTTCACCCGCAGACCTGGTAAACAAAGTCACCCGAGGATCTTTCAGCTTTGTTTTACCAAACAAGCAATCTGATCCAAAAAACTGCAAAGCCAAATCACAAAAGACTTTGTGAAGTGTTTAGATCCCGAATTTAGTGGAGAAACAAGTTTCCTAACCTCTCCCCCCCACCAAAAAAAAAAACCTGAAGAATACCCTTTTTTTAAAATCTTTTTTTTACCCCATTTCATTTGCATTTTTAAATGTTCTTATTTTTCTCTTTGCCATTTAACCCACACCTTTTTTTCTAATGTTATGATTCATTCCTATTTTTTTCTTTGTTTCTTTTTTCTCCTCTCTTTTCCCGCAATCCTGCTGTCACTATGGTTGTTCCTAGAAACACAGTGACAGTTCTGGGTACAGTTTGAACAAAGACAATATCCATATTGATACAGTCACCTGCTTTTTAAACTCCGGGTTCTGTACCCTAGGATCTCTTGGGTAAGAACTCAGAACAGTGAGGAATCTCCCCCCACCTTTTTTTTTGTTTTTGTTTTTGTTTTGTGTGTGTGTGTTCTGTTTTATTTTGTTGCTCTTTTCTTTTTTCTTTTCTTTCTTAAATTGGTATCATTGAAATCTCCTATATCAACCTCTCTCTTTTCTCTATATATTCTTCTTATTTTGATAAGTTTTATCTAAGTTCATCCAAACTTTCTACATAAATACTCTGCCTGCCTATCACCTTAGATCAGTTATCCTTACACGATACCCTTTCTTCATTACTATAATATTCTTACACTCCTGTATTATTCTTTTCCTACCTCCCTTGTCGTCTTTCATATTATTTTTCTATCTCTGGTCCTCTGTTCATTCTTCAACTCTTATAATGCATGGATCTACATTTGATGGTTGTTGAGCAATGCTGTGTATCTAGGTGTTCAATTATACTCTAGGTCCAGAGGGACTTAAATACAATAGACATTGGATTGAGGGGCTTATTGTTTTGGCCATAAATTGGTCATCTGTGATTTTATAAGATTTGCATGTAAGTGTACAAAAAGAAAGAGAGAGTGTTACTACCAATTTAAAGAGCTAATATCTATTGTCAGCCAACTAAAAAGGTCCAAGTTGGTTATATCTGAAAAATTATAATCTTGTTTAGTATTAATCTTGCTCCCATCCTCAAATGGGCAGAACAAGAAACTCAAGAAAAATGTCAAATCAAGGAATAGCATCTCCCACCCAACATAAACAGGCAATGGAGCAGTCAGTGGCAAATCTAGAGGAGAGCCTTCCAAGTGCTATACAAATGCAATTGATACACATCATTAATGAAAAATGTGAAAACATAAAGAAAGAGATAAGGGAGGAAGCCACAGCTAAACAAGAGGAAACCATAAACAAGGTGATATGTGAAAAAGGGGAAGCCATAATAAAGATTTTTCAAAGAAAAATGGACAAATTCATAGAATCCACAAACAAAAAGGTGACTGAATTCCAACAAATATCCAAAGAGAATAAAGCTGCTGAGATAACTACTCAAATGGAAATCAAGGAGCTAAAGAAATCCATACATAATCAAAAACAAGAGATGCAAGGCATCAAAAGTGAGCAATTAGAATCAAGGGAGATGAAGAATAAAGTCAATAGCTTTGATAGCAGGTTAGACAATGCAGAAGAGAGAATTTCTGGGGTTGAAGATAATTTAGTTGTTATAGAAAAAGAACAGAAAAATGAGTCAATTCAAATCTAGGAAATATGAGAAAACGCTATAGGAGGTCCAAGATACAATTAGGAAGCCTAATTTAAGGCTAATTGGTATTGAGGAGGGTCTAGAGAAAGAGGTTAATGGTATTGGAAATATACTTCAGGGAATCATCTCAGAGAACTTCCCAAATATCCAGAAGGGCAGGCCCATCCAGATACAAGAAGCTTTTAGAACCCCAAACAGACCTGACCAGAAAGGGACATCCCATCGCCACATTATAATCCGAACTGGATCAATAGAGGCCAAAGATAGGATCCTAAAAGCAGTCAGGGAGAAGAGAACAATCACCTATAAAAGCAAACCAATCAGAATAACCCCAGATTCCTCAGCAGAGACCATGCAAGCAAGAAGAGATTGGAACGATATATACCATGCCCTGAAGTCAAATAACTACCAGCCAAAAATACTGTACCCAGCTAAGCTCTCATTCATAACTGACGGAACAATAAAAACATTCCATTCCAAGGAAAAGCTTCAACATTATGTAGCAACAAAACCAACACTACAGAAAATTCTCAAAGATGTTCTACACATGGAAAACCAACATAAATGTAATAAAGAGAAAGACATGGCACCTAAAACTCATAACATCTAAGTACCACAAAAACTATCAAGACACAGGTCCTAATGAAAGCTTGTAAAAATGGCAGGAACTGATAAATATTTCTTAATCCTGATTCTCGATATCAAGGGACTTAACTCTCCAATTAAACGGCATAGATTATCTAGTTGGATCAAAAACCAGGATGCATCGTTCTGCTGTCTTCAAGAGACACATCTTACCCAAAAAAACAAACACCTTTTGAAAATGAGAGGTTGGAATAAACTGTATCAAGCTAACAGCCCCCATAAATAGGCTGGAGTTGCTATCCTCATATCAAATAAAATAGATTTCAAACTAAAATTAGTGAGAAAAGACAAAGAAGGTTACTCCATACTACTAAAGGGATCTTTCCTCCAGGAGGACATAACCATCCTAAACATTTACACACCGAATCCCGGAGCTCTGAACTTCATCAAGCAAACTTTACTTTCACTGAAACCATACATAGATCGAAACACAGTGATTGTCGATGACTTTAACACACCACTCTCACCTATGGACAGATCAACAAGGCAAAAACTCAACAGAGAAAACTTAGAATTGAACAACTATATAGACCAACTAGATCTAACAGACATCTGCAGATTATTCCACCCAGCAACAACACAATATATGTTTTTTTTCAGCAGCACATGGAACATTTTCCAAAATACACCACATCTTAGGCCATAAAACAAACCTGGACAGATTCAGAAACACTGAAATTTTTCCCTGCATGCTCTCAGACCACAAAGGCATCAAATGGGAACTGAACACACATCTCCACCAACAAAAACTCTGTAACTCATGGAGACTGAACAACACATTGTTGAATCACCAATGGGTCATCGAAGAGATCAGAACAGAAATCCAACAGTTTATGAAATTTAACAGTAAGGAGCACACAAAATACCAGCTCCTTTGGGACACAGCAAAGACAGTACTCAGAGAAAAAATTTATAGCTCTGAGTGCCTACAACAACAAGTTGGAAAAATCACAAACCAACAATTTAATGTGTCACTTTAAGCTCCTGGAAAAAGAGCAACAAACCAATCCTAATCCCACTAGAAGGAAGTAAATTATTAAAATCAAAGCAGAATTAAATGAATTGGAATAAAAAAAAACTATAGAAAGAATCAACAAAACAAGGAGTTGGTTCTTTGAAAGAATTAACAAAATTGAAAACCCTTAGAAAATCTTACCAAAAAAAGAAGCGAGCATACCAAAATAAACAAAATCATAGATGAAAATGGTAATATCATGACAGAAATTACCAAGATCCAGAGTATCATGACGGAATACTTCTCAAACCTTTACGCCAACAAATTTGAGAATCTAGAAGAAATGGACGAATTCCTAGCCAATATTAACATACCCACAATGAACCAGGAAGAACTAACCCAACTAAACAGGCCTATTTCAAGCAATGAAATAGAAATAGCAATTAGAGACCTTCCACCTAAGAAAAGCCCAGGGCCAGATGGATTCACAGCTGAATTCTATAAGGTCTTCAAAGCAGAGCTCACACCAATATTCCTCAAGCTCTTCAAAGAAATTGAAAATGAAGGTTCTTTACCAAACTCATTCTATGAAGCCAGTATAACCCTCATCCCCAAACCAGACAGAGAATCATCAAAGTAAGAGAACTATAGACCTAATTCTTTGATGAACATTGATGCAAAACTCCTCAACAAAATACTGGCCAACTTTCTACAACAACTCATCAAAAAAATTATACACTATGATCAAACAGGATTCATCACAGGGAAGCAAAGCTAGTTCAACATTTGCAAATCAATTAATATAATTCAACACATCAACAAGAGCTGGGACAAAAATCACATGATTGTCTCAATAGATGAAGAAAAGGCATTTGACAAGATCCAACACCCCTTTATGTTAAAAGCTCTGGAGAAACTAGGAATCCATGGAACATTCCTCAATATAATAAAGACTGTGTATGACAAACCCACAGCTAGTATTATACTTAAAAGCGAAAAGATAAAGCCATTCCCTCTAAAATCAGGAATGAGAAAAGTATGCCCACTCTCTCCACTCCTCTTTAACATAGTATTAGAATTCCTAGCCAGTGCAATAAGGCAAGAAGCAAGCATAAAGGGAATCCAAATAAGGAAAGAGGAAGTAAAACTTTCCCTCTTTGCAGATGACATGATCCTGTATTTAAAGAATCCTATAGACTCTACTCCCAAGCAACTTGAGCTGATTCAATACTTTGGAAGGGTAGCAGGGTATAAAATTAACCCTCAAAAATCAACTGCTTCCTCTACGCCAACAGTGAGAGGACTGAGGCAACAATCAGGAAAGCAACTCCTTTCGCAATACCCTCAAAGAAAATAAAGTACCTAGGAATTAGCTTAACTAAGAATGTAAAGGACCTTTTTGATGAAAACTTTAAAACACTAAAAAGAAAATTAAAGCAGAACTGAGGAAGTGGAAAAACCTCCCATGCTCCTGGATGGGAAGAATCAATATTGTGAAAATGACAATCTTGCCAAGGGCTATCTACAAATTCAACGCAATACCCATCAACATCCCAATGTTATTCTTTAAAGAAATAGAAGAGGCAATCCAAAATTTCATATGGAATAATAAAAGACCCCGTATAGCAAAAACACTTCTTAGCAGAAAGAACAGCGCTGGAGGAATTTCAACACCAAACTTTAGACTCTATTACAGAGCTATAATTATCAAAACAGCTTGCTACTGGCACAAGAACAGGCCTGAAAACCAATGGAATAGAACTGAAGACCCAGAGACTAAACCACAGACCTATGGCCACCTAATCTTTGACAAGGGAGCCAAAAAATAGAATGGAAGAAAGATAGCCTCTTCAAAAAGTGGTGTTGGCAGAACTGGTTAAGCACCTGAAGAAAACTAAAGTTGGATCCATCTTTGTCACCCTGTACTAGAATCAACTCCAAATGGATCAAAGACCTGGAGGTAAAAGCTGACACTCTGAAAACTTTACAGGAAGGAATAGGAGATACACTATGCCTCCTTGGCACAGGTCGAAACTTTCTTAATAAGGACCAAGAATCACAACAAATCAGAGAAAGGCTGGACAAGTGGGACTGCATTAAACTGCAGAGTTTTGTATGGCAAAGGACATAGCTAGTAAACTAATCAGGAAGCCTACAGAGTGGGAGAAGATCTTCACCAACCAAACAACAGACAAAGGCCTCATATCTAAAATATATCAACAGATCAAAAAATTGAATCATTCCAAAACTAATCTCCAAAGAAACACCCATCCCATTAAAAGATAGGCCAAAGACTTAAAGAGAGTCTTCTCTGAAGAAGAAACAAAAATGGCCTATAGACACATGAAGAAATGCTCCACATCTCTGGTCATAAAAGAAATGCAAATCAAAGCAATTCTTAAGATTCCACCTCACTCTAGTGAGGCCAGGATCAAGATAACTAATAACAACAGATGCTGGAGGGGATGTGGCCAGGAGGCATCACTACTACACTTTGGTGGGAGTGCAAACTCCTTCAACCACTATGGAAAGCAGTGTGGCAGTGCCTCAAAAGACTAAACATAGAACTCCCCTATGACCCAGCAATTCCACTACTTGGCATTTACCCAACCACCCAGAAACAAAGACATACTAAATCCACCAGCACAACAATGTTCATTGCAGCCCTATTTACCATAGCAAAGATATGGAACCAACCCAGATGTCCCACAGTTGATGAGTGGATCAACAAGATGTGGTATTTGTACACAATGGAGTTCTATGCGGCTGTCAGAAAGAATGACATCGCCCCATTTGTTAGGAAATGGAAAGACTTAGAAAAAATCATATTAAGTGAAGTAAGCCAGACTCAAAGGAACTTAGGCTCAATGGTTTCCCTCATTTGTCATAATCAGTAGAAACTTGGGCTCTACTAGCAGAGATTTGCAATAGAGCAAAACCTTGGTACAAAAGGCCATATAGTAGGACGCTAAATGAAATGATCTCTAGGACATAGAAACATAAGCCATATAATGAATGATTGTTGTTCTTAATGTACTATGTTATCTCTCATCTCTTTTGCTGTCCCTTGGTTATCTCATATTGTTACAGTATCTCACTTTGTTACCTGATATATTGGATATATTTGTATTTGGTTATTTGTAATTGGATAGGGAATGGGGGAAAACAAGATGAGGGGTGGAGGTGGGGGGGAGGGAAATGGGGACCAAGACATGTGAAAGGGTATCAATGTATGGGAATTAATGCACCATCTATCTGGCAAATATCATGTAACCCTTCTATTATTTACAATAAAAAATATATGGAAAAAAAAGAATTTCCAGACAAGTCATAATGGTAAGAAAACTTGGCAGAGCTTCATTGAGCAAGCAGGCAAACAGAAAGGCAGAGACACATTCTAACAGACAAGATTGGGGTACTCTGAAAAGGCAGGATTTGACTTAAAGTTATTCTAGAAGTGATTTTCTTTGTTCTGAAACCTAGCACATTTAATCTCTCTTGGTTACACTTCTATCACTGGGTTCAGGGTCTCTAAGACTGACCTGCTCATTGAACATTGATTGTTATGTCCAGTTGTCACCTGGGCGAAAAAAATGCATTCTGTCATATATTCTTAAGAGAGATATTTATCTTTGAGGTAGGTGTAAGGGAAGTCACTCTCTTCTTTTCCAGGATACATGTTTTGTTTTTTTTTGTTTTGTCCTTGCTCAGTTCCAGAGCACATTATTTGGGGCCAGCAGGCAAAGTCAGAGAAAGCTGCTCGCAAATTTTTTCTTCTGCCTTGTACTAATACTGCAGCTTAAAAGGAGTATAAAGGTTAAAACAAAGTAGATAGTGCTTCTATGTTTCTAAATATTGTTTTTTTAGTTTTAGGCTACTGTTTATCATGCCTCATTTTTCCTAATCTATCTTGCCCCGAAGTTATCTCTGTTTTACACAGAGTTCCAGGTATTAATGCACACTCAAGCTGGGGAATGAAAGGTCCAAAAATCCTAGATCTGATCAGGATCACCAGGACTAGGAGAAAATCTGGCATTGGAATGGGAAAGGATAATTGTTAAGCCAAACTTAAAAAATAGAAAGAACTCTTACTCTTTACTAGCTTACTAAAGTATTGCAGATAGTTACCAGAAAAGAAAAGGACGAACTCAAGAATAAAAGCTTTTCTTTATACCAACAATGAACAGACAGGCAAATGAAGAAAACCAGTGCTTGCAGTAGCATCACAAAACAAACAAACAAACCAAAAAAATAGGAATAAACCTACCCAAACCAAGGGAGTGGAAGAACCTCTACAGTGAAAACTATAAAACTCTGAAAGGGTAATTGAGGAAGACACCAGGAAGTGTCTTATTGAGAGTAGAGTTTTGAGGGGGTCAAAAAAGACAATTAAGTTGCCAAGAGAGGTGGCTCATTCTTCTAATCCTAGTTACTCAGGAGGCTAAGATCTGAGGATCAAGGTTCAAAGCTAGCCCCGGAACAAAAGAACCTGAGACTCATCTTCAATTAACCTCTAGAGAACAGGAAGTGGGGCTTGGCTCAAGGTTAGGGCAGTAACCTTGAGCTGAAGAGCTCACGCCCAGGGGTAGGGAGGTATCCTTGCACTGAAGACAGTGCCCAGGCCAAGTTCAAGCCCCATCACACACACACACACACACACACACACACACACACACACACACACACACGACAATTAACTCTCATGATTTCACCAGGTCAAAGAGGAGGTGACTCTAGTCTCAAGATCTGCCATCTTGCCATTGAGAGAAAACATTGGCTGGCTTTTAAGGGAATACCCTGAAAGTGAGCCCCAGGATACTTGAAGATGAGCATCAATCTAGGTCACATGACATACTTGCTCCTTTTTTCCACTCTAAGTTCTTGGTTTTCTGCTACCATGAAAATAGTGCCAAAAAGCACCCAAGATGGAAGCCACATTATGATGGAAAAGGTCATTGCAATTACTTCACAGCAGCAGATTAATTCCTCTGTAGAATTTGACTAACTATATTAGAAGTTAAACATTGATCTTTATCATAGGAAGCCAGCCACATCAAGGAAAAAGATGGCCAGGTTAGTTTTCATCAGTGGAAACTATCCTTTATCCATGATGCCCCAATCACTTCAAATCTAAGCCCAATAAATAATTTCTTTAGTGGCTAAAGAGAGATATCACTCCATTTACAATGTCATCATTGTGTCCATCTGATTGTTGAAAGTACCATCTTCAGTAGATCTTTCCACTAAGCATGTCTATCCACAAAAAGGAAACAACTCCTTGTTTCTGTGCCTGTGTTGAGATGTAGGCATGTTCTATTTGTTCCCTGATAATTGTCACTAATTCTTATTATTCTAGTTCACTGACAGCTAGACATAACCATTAGGCATGTTCCATGCAATAGTATACATCTGTATTGACTGCTTCCTCTTTCAATCAATGTGAAGAGAAAGAAAAGTGTGGGCCAAACTTTTTCCAATGATAAAATATAACTTTCTAGATTTAATGTAAATGGTTACTTTTCATTGGGACTATAAAACTAGATCATCTATAATCACTAGGGCCAGAGGTGTATCAATATTCCTTGGCCTCTGTGCTAGGTTCTTGTGTCACCTATTTTAATAATTTGTTGTACAGCAAAAAAAAAACTAGATCATGTGGGTGTCTTGTCTGAATCATCTATAAATCAAAACTAAAGTGTCAATGGAATTCCTGTCCCAGGAAATTCTCAACCATGAGGCTGAGTGTATGAAGCAGGAGAGAGGTATCAATGCCAGACAAGAAGATAAGAGGGACACCTTGTGTTTTTCAGGATCTGCCAAAGATTGATCTCAGAGAAACATTTCCAGGTGCTAATGAAGTATTTCAGAACTTGATAGGTATTGCTGTTTGATGGATTAGATACCAATTACAGATGGCTAACCTCATTATCACATCCATAGTGCTACCAGGTTCCAACAAGAAATCAGAAGCTTCCTGAAAAAGGGAATCTTTGATGTGTGACATGAACAAAATGGTAGCATCGCTAGCTACTAGTATCCCAGCAACCTTGTCTCCAAACACTGAAGAATAAGGAGACATCATATCAACTATACTTGTCATAACTATAAAAATACCCAAAGCTTACAGAAACCATGCAAATTCTGAATCAAGAAAAAAAAAGACAACTTCAAGTACTATGGAAATGCTTTATTATTCTTACTTGTCCTTGTTCCAATCCTTCTTAGTGAATGGCCTGGGGGGTGGGGGTGGGGAGGGAGCCTCTTGGAGACAACAGTGTGCCTTGCAATATAGATCCCTGTTTCCAGAGGGAGCAGATTAGAACTTTGTCATAAGCCATTTTGTTTATTTTCTCTGAAATTCCAGGGGACTACATGAAAGGTTCATAGAAAACATTCATCTCAGTTTAGCCTAGCTCAGAACTTACACACTGTAAAAATTAGCAAGCAGTGGTAGACATTGTTGTAGCTACTTGATTGATTAAGATACCTGACATTTGGAGGGAAAGCTGAGGTGGAATTTGGAGAATGTATTCTCAAACAATCAAAAGCATCATGTACATCCTCAGAAGATGGTGTTCACTCAAAAACATCTGAGAAGAATGAAACCTCTCACCAGGGATTGATCTCTAGGCTCACCATCAGCTGAACACATGTCTTAGTGCAAAGCTAATCAGGAAAGACAAGAAAAGGTTGGAGCTTTGGAATGAAGGATGTTCAGCTTCTGACGAAACTTTTGATGATGTACAACTTTCTGATGAAACAAAGCTCAACACAAACCCAATAATCAACTGCTTCAGGGAATATATACACAAGAAAGGACTCAATTTTGTGCAAATATAATATGGAAGTCATTCATTTCAACCTTAAACAACAAAAAAAAATGCTTCCCCAGGACAGAAGGAGAATCTAATTTCAAACATTACTACTTGGCACATTTAAATATTCAGCTTTCATTAATAACTAAATGTACAAGGATACAAAGAAGACTCCATAAAATTGTCAAAAAGGAAAGCCTTAGAAACCATACCTAAAGTATCTCAAACATTAGATGTAAAGAAAAATTAAAATGTTTGTGTTAAATACATTTAAAAAGCTAAGAAAAGACTGTAAAATCAGGAAAATGAAGTATCAAAGAAATCAATATGTTATTGAAGAGGTAGAAATGATTGAAGCAAACAATATACAACCTCTGGAGATGTGATGTAAAGTATACTAGCTGAAATGAAAAATATATGTCAATATTCCATAGCAAAGGGTAGTTAATATCAAAATACATTATATACATTTATGAAACAGATAATCTTTCTATAGTTAGTGCATGATATTAAAATTGCAGAGAAAAATTGACAAGTTGCTGAATATAGGAAGCACAAGAAAGAATCAGGGAATCAAATCTTAACCTAGGGTCTGATGTCTATAATATTAACTACTCAGGAGGTTGATATCTAAGGACTGTGGTTCAAAGCCAACTAAAGCAGACAAATCCTCCAGATTCGTATCTCCATTATACCAGCAAAAAGCTGAAAGTGTAGGTATGGTTCAGGTAATAGAGTATCAGCCTTGACCAAAAAAGCTAAGTGATAATGTAAGGCCTCAGTACCAACAAAGAAGAGAGGAGAAAAACAGAATGGAAGATTGAAGAAAATAAGGAAGGTTAGAATAATTTGAAGACAAATTAATCAAACCTAAAGAGCCTGTAAGGAGCCATCAAATACATCAGGATACTCACAAAAGAACACTCAGTATAAGAAGAAAGAGGAATGAAGAAATAGGCAATAATGGAAGACATCATGGCAAAAAAATACATTCCAAAATTTTATGAAAGACACAAATCTATAAACCAAAGAAATTCAATGAAGTCTAAATAGGGTCAATCTAAAGAAATCCACATTAGAGCCAGGTACTAGTGACTCATATCTGTAATCTTAGCTACTCAGGAAGCTGAGATCTGATGATGGTGGTTTCAAGGGAGGAAAGTCCGTGGGACTCTTGTATCCAACTACTCAGAAAAGTGGCATGGAAGTGGCATGGTGGCTTAAGTGGTAGAGCTCTAGCTTTGAGCAAAATCAGCTCAGGGACAGTGCCAGGGCCCAGAGATCAAGTCTGAGGACTTACCAAAAAATAAAAATAAAAAAGAAGGAAAGGAAGGAAGGAAGGAAGGAAGGAAGGGAGGGAGGGAGGGAGAGAGGGAGGGAGGGAGGGAGGGAGGGAGGGAAAGAAAAGGAAGAAGGGAAGGGAAAGAAAGGGAAGGCAAGGCAACGTAAGGCAAAGTGAGGTAGAAAGAAGTCCACATTAGACAGGTTGTAAGGGAATATTGAAGGCAGTGAGAGAAAGCAATTCACCACACACAGGATCTTACAAAAGTCACCAACAAGTCATAAAGGGAATAAGATATCCTATCTGAAGTACTGAAAGGAAAAAATTATATAAACTAAAATAAAGTCAAACAGAAGTCAACAGCAAAACTACCCTTTAATAAAGGAAGGCAATAAGTAATCCTACTTACCTGGAAAGCAGAGATAAAGAGATTGCAGCTAGAATCAGCCTGATAATTGAGTTTCTGGAACTTCATCTTACTAAATGACTGGCTGCAGTGGCATACATCTGTCACCCCAGCTACAGGGAAAATGTGGGGAACTCTGGAACTAAGCTGAGAGAGAAGGAAAGAGTTAAGAGGTTGGAATATCACCTCATCAGTACTCAGAAAGCTGAGAACTGGGCCCTGAAAAGGTCAAGACAGGCAAAGCAAGTATAAGTTATAATGTATAAGTATAAACGTAAACTGTACTCTGTGGTGTCTAAGTTATAGTTGATTGACCCCCATGGCTCTTGAGACAATGGGAATAAGATGAATTGTTTGTGTTACAGTCACTCCTTCTCAAGGCTTTCTAGCTATAGGGAGTAATCATTACTATGTACACAAATTATCTTTTATGGTCATGACTGTAACCACAAGATAACACCTTATTTTCTGCATATACCTATTATAACCTTTCCCTGCACTGAACTGAAGTAACTACAGATGCAACTATAAAAGCTGATACTCTTACATGTTTTTACTTCTAGCATCATTTTTTCTTTCCTATATGATTTAAAAGAGAAATGTATAAAAATAATTGTGCATCTATGTTACTGAATAAATGGCATATAAAGATGTAACTTGTGACAGCAGCACAAAGGGGACACAAATATTCTTATTCATTTTTTTTTGGGCTTGAGCTCAGGGCCTGAGCACTGTCCTTGGACTTTCTCAAGGCTAGAGCTCTACCACTTGAGCCTTAGCACCACTTCCAGCTTTTTTTTTCTATGTATGTGGTGCCGAGGAATCGAACCCGGGTCTTCATGCATGCTAGGCAAGCATTCTACCACTAGGCCAAACTCCCGGCCCCTCTTCTTATTCACTTAAGCCAAGTTGATATTAATTCATACTCGATGGCTGTGAATTTAGGCTGCTATTTGTAACCTTTGATCACAACAATGGTAATCTGCAGAAACCGCAAAATGTGTCTAAAATTATACACAAAAGGAAATGAGAAAAAACACAATATTTTACCAAAAAATTAAGCAAACAGCCAGCACAGTGGCTCAAGCCTGTAATCCTGGCTATTCAGAAAGCTGATATCTGAGGGTCGCATTTCAAAGACAGCCTGGGCACTAAAGTCTGTGAGACTCTTATCTCCAATTAACCACTAGAAAATTGGAAGTGTCGCTGTGGCTCAAGTGATAGGGCTGTAGCCTTGAGCTGAGGAGCTCAAGGACAGTGCCCAGGCTCAGAGTTCAAGTCCCACTACCGATCCCCTCCCCCAATAAAAAGTTAAACAAACATAAAAGATGATGGAAATGGAGGAAATTAGAAACAAAGAGGAAAATATATCACCATAGGTTAGGAATATTGTGGTTTGTGATTAGTCAGGGAAGAAAGGTCTAGATATCCCAGACATCAATAAAACAGGTTAGTAAAAATGTAGTTTTCTGTGGTTCCAGCTACATGAGAGATGTAGAAGGACCGTGATCTGAAGTCAGTGTCAGAAATGTCATGAGACCTTACCTGAAAATAGCTTTTTTAAAAAGCTATAAAAGGGTATGTTCACATGGGTATGGAAGGGAGCTGGATGTGTGAAATTCTGAGCTTAAACAATACCACTGAAAGCAAAAAAGAAGAAAGGAAGCAAGCAAGAAAGAGAGAGAGCAAGAGAGAAAGAAAGAGGGAGGGAGGAAAGGAGAGAGAGAGAGAGAGAGAGAGAGAGAGAGAGAGAGAGAGAGAGAGAGAGAGAGAGAGAGAGAGAGAGAGCGCGCGCTTCAAAGAAAGAAATAAAGGAAAAGATAAAAAAAAAACAAATGAAAAAATTAGCCAGAGCTACCATTGTGGCTAAGTGATGATTTACTACAGAAATGAAGAGTGTTAAAAGAAAAGCAGGTCCTATTGCTTCATGACAGAATGCCTCTAAGGGCATTTAAGAGGTACATGAAGAAAGTTCTGAAGTGGAAGGCAAAGTTCTGAGAAAGACACTCATGGGCCCTCAGTATTCAGTTCCTGGGACCCTAGTGATTCTGTCCCCTCAATGTAAGGCAGGCTCCTCTGTCACCCTAGCTATGTATCACCTGGGAGCATATGGTGTTCATACTATAGCCCTGTGGTTTCCACGAGTCATTGATGCTATAGTGGCAGAGGTAAGACACAACAGAGAGGAAGTTACAGAAACACAATAGCCTGCATAGCTCCTGGGAGCAACACAGCCGCCCAAGTAGGGCTTGTGACAAAGACAAAGCCACCATAGAGATCCCTGGCCCAGGGCAATGTTAATGGTCTGTGGGAATGACTGAGCCAGCGAAAGAAAGACACGAAGCTCTGACTGGGGAGAGCAGAAAGGAAGACAGAGCCTCGTCAAGTCACATGGAAGATGGGGCTAGAAGGTCTTCCAACACCTTAGGATGTAATCTTGATTTCCTCTTGCCTTTGGGACCCAATTACAGCTTGTGCTTCTTGCCCATTCTTTTTTTGCCATGGAAACCTCTAGCCTATGTTGATCCCACCATGTGCTATGCCCTCCTTCTCGTCCAGCTTTTCCCTTTCTTCTTCTTTCTTGTTCATAGCAGGGTTTTGAGTTCTGAGCCTCCCACTTGAGTCATGCCTCCAACCTGGGCTCCATCTAGTCATTTTCAGATGGATTCTTGTGGTCCTTTCTGCCTCAGACTTTGCCTCCAACCTCCTGAGTGGCTTGGATTACAGGAGTGAGCTATTGATTCCTGCCTTCCATTTTCACTCATTGTCTTTTGGAAGTATTTGAGTAGTTTTACTATTGTAGGCTCACAGATGAAAAATTTACCATAGGATTGAGTGAGCCGTGAGCAGCACTCATATCTGACATGGAGAAATCTCTGCACATGAGTCTTTTCATCTAGAATCTGGCTTTGTGCCTGTTGGGATGGAGTGAACACACCAGAAGTATGTGAAGAGCATGAACTTGAAAGGGCAGTGGCTCACTGTATGGTGAGCACATATTTGGAATTTAATCCCAATATTAAGAGAGGTCACCAGTGAAAGGTGATTTGGACTCATGAATTGGTTAGTCCAATTAGAAAAGGACTTGAAACAGCACATGTCATCTCTGCTCTCCTCCTGTATTAGTCATGGGTTTTTTTTGTGATGATATTATTTTAAAAAAGTCCTTCGTCTTGGACTTCCTAGCTTCCATAACTATAAGAATAAATCTCTGTTCATTTAGAAACTACTCTGTCTATGGTTTTCTGCTCTAGTGCTCTAGTCAAAGATAAGCATGAATACCTAGGAAGTGAATGGATGAGAAGTATATTACAAATAAATGGTAAGAAATGAAAGCTAGCCTGGCAGTGTTAAGACCAGGCTGTGCAGACCGAAGTCAAATACTACTACAAGCTACAAAGGGGACATAGTATTTTGCAATTTATCAAGAAGCTATAACAATTGCAAAATCTAAAATAGACTCTCATTACATATGAAGTAAACATTGACACAACAGAAGAACTAACAACCAGCTCTGATAATAGCTTCAGACTTCCATATACCTTCTTCCTACTGCTCAGCATGCATCCAGAGATGAGGAAGGATATAGAAAATTGTGAACAAGATATGGACCAAACAACTATGGTAGATACACACTGAACCCTCAATCCAACCACTGTCAAACACATGTTCTCAAGTGGACATCAACAGCCTTCTGTATTGGTCAGACATTACCCATACAACAGCTTGCAATAACCACTCAAGAAATAAATTTACATGTTAGATAGCTCTAAAGAAAAACATTTTTTTTTTGCTTTGAGAATTTTGAATGCAAAGCTTGCAAACAAGAAGACATTTAAACTTAATACTGCAAAAGTAAAGTGTAAATGAACAAAGAGAAATCAAATGGTGTTCACTGCCTAATTTTAAAATTCCATAAGTACATTTTTCTAGAAAGGATCTTTTAATACAGATATTTATTTCAGAAAATTGGTTTTTAGTGACAGCACAGTGGAATAGAGAGATCTCTGGTTTTGTAGCTTTTTCATTCTGAGGAACTGTAAAAACAATTATAACTGTAAATAAAACATTTCATGAGATGTTTGTTATAAAAATATTACTCAAGGAAAAGTAAATTTGATGGTAATCTCTGAGTAGATATGGCTTGAAGTAGCTAGCCATTTTTACGTAGAAATTAATGAGTCATCTCCATTTAGCAGTTTTTCCTCTGAAATTATCAAGTATCTCAACACTTGCAAAGAGAGTACTTTCTCACCTAGAAAGAAGTATGATATACAGAGGAAGATTAATTAAAAGTATCACAATTTAAAATTAATTCCCTATCAAATACAGCTAAAAACTTTTCAGTCAATTCCATTTGAAAATAATTAGTAAGGTCATAGTTAAAATAAAATGTTAAAAATACCAGTATTACCAAGTTGTTGAAAATGCATATGTGTGCAAGAATAAATTGCTTTATTTTTATTTTATATAATCTATATAGAGTATTTCATTTTGCTTTAGTATGCACAGAAAGACATCACTATTTTACCTTAGAAGTAATGTCAAAATGCTTTTGAAAAGCATCGTTTTCCATATCTACCATTAAATCAGTATGTTACAAAATGTGTGTGTGTGTGTGTGAGAGAGAGAGAGAGAGAGAGAGAGAGAGAGAGAGAGAGAGAGAGAGAGAGAGAGAGAGAGAGAACTAGGGCTTGAACTCATAGCCATGACACTTCCCTTTAGCTTTTTCTGCTCAGTATTAGAGATCTTCTACTTGAACCACTGCTCCACTTCTGATCTTTTGGGGACTAATTGGAAATAAAACTTTCATAGGCTTTTCTTTTCTTCTCTGCCTAGCTTCTTAGAGCAATTTTAGATCTCAGCCTTTTGAATGGTTAGGATTTCTAAATATTATGAGCCACCAGCCCCCAGCTAAGTGTTTTTAAATGGCATAATTCTAATCCAATAAAGAGTTAGCTGAAGTTACATCTCCTCCATTTCTTACCTCAAGCTAGCTGAAGTGTTGGGGTACCACAACGTACTATCATGTTATCTCCCACATCCATTTGAATACAAATAAACACTTAGTGTAAGAAAATACAGCTTAGAAATTATATGCATGGATCCTAGAGCGATACCACATTTTTGGCCTCAGCACTGACATTAGAGATATATCTTGCTCAATTTTAACATCAGTTAAATGAAAATAATAACTCTACCTCTATTGATACAATTAAACAAATAGGTACATTCAAAGTTTTATATGCACATAGCAATACCTAGGAGAAGTTTGAAACACTTAGCAGGACACCAGAGGCTCACACCTGCAATTTTAGCTACTCAGAAACTCCATTTGAACCAAGCCCTGAATGAGAAAGTTTGAAGATTCTTATCTCTAATTAACCAGTAAAAAGCTGGAAACAGGGTGTGGCTCAAGAGGTTAGAATGCCTGTCTTGAATGAAAAAAGTTATGGACAGCTTTACAGAACATAGTTGCAACACAAAAAACAAACACACAAGCACAGTTATTGTTGTAGATCTCACTGTTGCAACATTAGAACATTCATTAGATCCCAGGACTTCCAAGGATGCCAAAATCTGCAGTTGTGTCAGTTCCTAAAGCCTATGACTCATGCTTTTGTATGTTCTAGTCATTTCCAGATTACTTAAATGTTTTAAATGCTATGTAAATTGTCATTATGCTGTATTGTTCAGGAGATAATAACCATAAAAGATAGCATAGGAATGGCCAGGCAGGGGTACAATTTCACATTTGCTCAATCTATGGTTATCTGAATTCCAGTATGTACAGATTGAGGGCCCCAGAGAGTTGACTGCAATGACACAATTGCAGCCATATTTGCCTTTTCTGTAATGTACAACTTCCCTTCCATTTTTACCAATATCCCCAAGTGGTTTTCAAACTCCTACATAGCAGTTTGAATTTCTATGACTTCCTTCCTTTCCTCCAAATTCCAAATATTTCTGTTGCTGTTGTTGTGGGATGGCTGATTTTTTTTCCCATATTTCAGTCTTTCTTGTGTCAGACCAACCTTAATCCATAGCTTTCTGTGCTGGATTTGCCAAACCTGTGGTCAAGCACAGTCTATGAGCCATGGAGAAACTCCTGCATATGACATGCCTCCTGGCTAGTGAAGACAAACAATCAGTGATCTCGTTGGATTTATCAAAGAGTCTAAGGGATACTGTGAGGAGTTCTCCTGTTGCCGTTTCCTACCAAACAACAGGATTATGGATGGTGTCACCTCCAACAATTCTTCCAGGTGACAGCCTCATGGTCCTCTAATTTGGCTCAAGTCAATTGGCTGTGCTCACTACTGAGAAGGCTACATGTATAATCATGCCAAACAGCATCTTTATTTGTGCAAAGGGGAAACAAGAATGGCTTCTAGCCCAGGATTGCATTTGCAAAGGGACAAAGCAAACAAAAGGAACAGGAAAATAACTGGGCAGAAGTTTTAAACAAACGCTTCCCTTTAATAACACTTATTGGTAAAACAAACACATGAGATAACTACGCTTGGCTTTCAAAGCAAAATGAGCTTAGCATTTTCAGCCAAATCCCTAAATTAGAGAGCTTATATTTCCTGGGTGCCAAGAATGAAATTTCATCAATGCTCCAGGTTTCTGTGGGCTTCTGGGTGATGGTAATTTTAGGGGGGTGTGCCCATATTGGGTTTAAACTCAGGGCTAAGACACTCTCCTTTAGCCTTTTCCCTCAGAGCTGGTACTCTACCACTTGAAACACAGTTCCACGTGACTTTTTGGGCCAGGCTGACTTCCAGCAGTAATCTTCAGTTCTCAATCTCCTGAGCAGCTAGGATTACAGGCATGAACCACAGGCACCTTGCTAGGTGAAAGTGATTGAATCAAAAATGGAACCCAAGTTTTGGAAGTGAAGTTTTGACAACAAAAGCTATTGAAGGATTATGGAGAAATCAGGGGAAAAATGTTTTCTCTTTTCTTCTTATAGACTCCTGCCAAGCTTAGTGATCTATGGTTAAATCTAATTGCTTATGGCTAAGACTTGGCATAGTTCTCCCCTGGGTTTTTATGTTAGGCTGGTTCCCCTTTCCCTGTTGGTGATGACCTGAATGCATTCTCCTATTACTTTGATATTTTGAAACTACAACCCTGTGGTTTTCTAACATTCACAAATATTAGCCATATTCCTCTCCAATTTTCATTTGTGATAGTCAAGACTATTGTCAAGACTATAAGAGGCTACATTCAAGGAAGATAGGGAATCTTTCTGATCTATTTTTTTGTACCTCACTCTGCATTGAATTTAACAATTTTCTATACCACATTCTATAGTATACTTTCAGCAATCTAAACTTTGCTCCCTCCTTCCAATAATAACTCCAACCTTCGTGCCAAATAATGCCCCAGGTAATCTCTCCCTCTTGCTTTATCTGCTTGTTAAATAGCCATCTCCTGAAAACTCACCTTGCTCTGTGTAAGAAGCTAAGTCTTAGATAGAAAACACTATGTCCATAATGAGGCGTGGTGACTCATATCTATAATCCTAACTAGCTTAGGAGTCTGAGATCTGAGGGCATTAAATCCATGAGACTCATCTCCAATTAATCAATAGAAAACCAGAAGCGGTGCTGTGGCTCCAGGGTTGAGTGCTAGCCTTGAGCTGAAGAGCTCAGGGACAAGGCCTAGGCCCAGAGTTCAAGGTCCATGACTGACCAAAAAAAAATAAAATAAAATATAAAAGAAACACCATGCCCTTTTATATTCCTTTCTTAGGCTGCTATTTTAAAAAAATGGGGCAACAAAATGGAGGGACTTAAGGCAAATTTACTTGCATAGTTCCAGAAGGCAGATATTCAGAAACAACTGTCAATAGTATTTATTGTCTCAGAGCTCAGAGAACTTTTGATCCATATGTCTCCTCTAACTTCTGGTGATTTCTAGAAATCCTTAGCATTCTTTCTTTTGTGACTGTATTTCTCCAGCTTTTGACTCCATGTCAAATGGACTTCTTCCTATGTAGTTGATTTGTTTTTGTTTTGTTTTGTTTTGTTTTGTGAATGCTAGGGCCTGAAACTCAGGTCCTGGGTGCTGTCCTTGAATTTTGGTGCTCAAAGTTACTGCTGTACAATGTGAGCCAAAGCTCCACTTCTGGCTTGTGGGTGGTTAATTGGATATAAGAATCTCATAGACTATCCTGCCTATACTGGCCATTGTTTGATATGTCTTCAATAAGCTCTCTCTCTCTTCTCTTTCTCTCTCTCTCTCTCTCTCTCTCTCTCTCTCTCATCTCTCTCTCTCTCTCTCTGTCTCTCTCTCACACACACACACACCACCACACACACACACACACACACACAGAGAGAGAGAGAGAGAGAGAGAGAGAGAGAGAGAGAGAGAGAGAGAGAGAGAGAGAGAGAGAGAGAGAGAGAGACCCAGGAACCCAGGGATTAAGGTATGTCCATGCTATATAGTGGACAGTCAGGTAATGAATACAGGAGAAAGAAAAACTTTTCTGTACAGGCACAGATGAGCCACACAGATAAAAGCATTTCAGTCAGTCACTGATGACCTGCTCATTCAATAAAGGGTAGTCCTCAGACCTCATAAATTTGTGATGAAGCTGAAAAATTCCCACTGCGGTGTGCCACTGAGGCTATCATGGTTCATTATAGTGAAATACAGGGTAAACAAACCTCCTGTTCTGCCATTCATAGGAAAATACATCACTAGTTATATGCAGTATACACTATGTGATAGTGATATGTTAGTACTTTACCTCCCTACTGTATTAGAACTTGTGTGTGCTCACATGCACACAAGTGCCTTTCCTGTGCTTGAACTTAACACCTAAACAGAGTCCCTGAGCTTTTTGACTTAAGAACAATGCCACAGCTCTACTTCCAGCATTACTTAGTGTTCTTGATAGGAAAGAGGGTCCTGTGAACTCTCCTGGCTAGGATGGCTTTGAACTGCGATCCTCAGATATTAGCCTCTTGAGTAGCTATGATTACAGGTATGGGCCACAGAGTCCATCTTATATTAGACTTCTACATCGCTACTTTAGAATATAGTACTCTTCTTACATATAAAAAAGTTAACTGTACCTCAGGAAATGAATGGATCGTGACCATGTGGTATTTTTACCCATGGAATTCTATGCTGCCATCAGAAAGAACAACATCGCCTCATTTGTAAGGAAGTGGAAAGACTGGAAAAAAACATATTAAGTAAAATAAGCCAGACCCAAAGAAACATAGGCTCTATGTTTCTCTCATTTGTAACAATTAGTATACATTTCGGAATCTCCTAACAGAGGATCATAATAGCTCAAAAGCCATGTACATATAGCCATAATGGATGAGGCTAAGTGAAATGAACTCCAGGATATGGAAACAAGAGTTTTATCTTGTGATTGTTGTTCTGAATGTACTGTGTGAAGCTATTCCTTTTTTCTTCTTTTCCCCTTAAGGCTATATCATGTTGCTACTGTATCTGACCTTGGTACTTGGTATATTGAATATACATTTATTTGTGTATTGAAAATGGGAATGTAAGGGAAAAACAAGATGAGTGGAGGGTGGAGGGGGTGGGGAAGGTAAAACAGGAGAAAAACCTGGAAGGAGTAATAATGTTCAAGAAGCAATACATACGCTTCCTGATGAATGTAACTATAACTCCTCTGTACATCACCCCAACAATAAAATAATTTTTAAAAGTTAACTGTAAAATATTTTGCCATGTTAAACTAAGAACAGTAGTAGATATGTCATATTTATGTATTCTCTCTATGTCACTGTGTCTGTGTCTGTGTCTGTGCCTGTGTCTGTCTGTCTGTCTGTCTGTCTCAATACTGAGATTTTAACTTAGGGATTGTGTTTGCTAAACAAATGTTCTATCATATGAGCACCATTCTAACCTTTCATGTTTTAGTTATCTTTTCATGTAAAGATTTGTTTTAATCAGGGCGTTGTGATTCATGTCTCCTAGCTACTCATGAGGCTGAGATCTGAGGATTGCTGTTCAAGGACAGCCCAGGCATTAGACCTTGAGACTCTTATCTCCAATTAACCACCAGAAAACCAGAGGTGGCGCTGTGGCTCGAGGGGTAGGGCCCAGGCCCAGAGTTCAAACCCCAGAGCTAACAACAAAAAAATTGTTTTAAGCATTGAACAGCCCGACCACAATACTTTTATTTACCTTTCCAATGAAGCTAGGGTTTACATATGTTTGCCATGGCACATCTTTTATTAGTTGAGATGGATTCTCATGGACTTCCACCCAGATTGTTCTAGAACCCAGATTCTTCCAATCTCTGCCTTCTGAGTAGCTAGGATTGCAGCTGTGAGTAACTGCACAGGGCTTAGCATGTGTCATGATTACATCAAGGGATGGACACACAGAATATGGGTGCTATCTGATGCTGACACATAACGAAATGAGCAAATGATGCATTTCTCAGACCATGTCCCTGTCATTAGGTGATGCTCAGCTTTAGAGAAAGGATAATAAAAGTCAAAGATCTCTCTTTGTATAAATTGTTGAATGGTGATTTTATCAATGAATCAAATATTGCTACATTAATTCTGTGTGTGGTGGGAGGGGGAGGAGGCTTACATTCAGAGCCTGGGTGCTGTCCTTGAACTTTATTGCTCAAGGCTGGCACCATTTGTATTGCAGCTCCATTTTAGGCTTTTTGGTGGTTGATTGGAGATAAGAGTCTCAGGGACTCCCCTGGCTAGGTTGGCTTCCAAATTCAATTGCCTCAGCATCCTGAGTAGCTAGAATTGCAGGCATAAGCTATTGGCACATGCTCAAATTATTTTTAAATACAATGCGCAGAGAAGGAATTCTTCTCATTTAATGATTGATAAATAGCAATAATAATAATAAACAGTAGTACAATCACAACAAGACAACAGGAAGGCACAAATTGATAGTCATTGTATAATGTGCTCGCACACTTCGAGACCAAGAAACAAAAGAAAATCTTTCTCAAAAATCTCTTTTGTAATTTCTTGGTTATCTCATATTGTTGCAGTATATCTATTACCTTGTTATCTGATATATTGTATATATGTTTATTTGTTTATTTGAAATAGGATAGGGAAGGGGGAAACAAGATGAGGGGAGAGGGTAGGGAAGGGAAACGGGGACAAAAACATGAGAAGGGGTAGCGATGATTGTTAAGTGATGCACCTTCTATCTGGTGAATATAATGTAACTCTTCTATTAATTACAATAAAAAAGAAGAAAGAGAAAAAAAAGACTAAAGACAACATATGTGCCGATGAATGCAAATTGCAATGGCAGTTTGGTCAACAAACCTGAAAAACAACCAGACAGAAGGCATTATGGGACAATTGGACCAGTCATTTGCCATTCTCAGTCTCATTTTGCAAACTGTCTCATGAGGGTAAACCTCTTCATCTCCAGAAGTTACCAGTGCATGAAATGAGGTATCACTGTAAAGCGTGCAGTCGAGCCCTGTTCATAATAAATGTGGGATATGAGCTCACTGGCTATTTCCTCACTTGCTTTATTTAGCTGTCTTCTTCCACTCAGTGATTGATTCTTACTCTGTGCCCAGATCCAATCTGCTGACATAGATTTATGTTGGTCACCTAACAGTTTTTAGGATCATTTTTGCAACTGTCATGACCAGTTTCAGATTGGGGCAAGTTTGTTTCTCTCCCATTTGCCTTGAGCATGTCTCTGTCTGTGGGAGTCTAAATTCCCACGAGGTATTTAACTAGAGGGGTATAGGCTCCCCACTTGTCTTACCTGAGGCTTGGTTGAGTTTACTTGTGCCACAATGCTTCATCTGATCGCATTTAAAAGCATACAGCATCTCTAGCCTCCATACATTCCTTCCATTTTGTTTCTGATAGTATTCACACAATAACATAATATAAAGAGTCACTAGAGAGTTTGGGGAATCCTCTGTCTTCTTTCTGGATGCTTTGCTATTGATCTAGAGATGAAATACGTACAAGAATAACTGATGTGTCACAGGTGCCTGCAGCCTATAGAATATTAGTGGATAAATATTTTCATTTGTTCAGAAGGTGAGCAAATTTCCTTTTGCTTTGCTTTGTGTGTGTGTGTGTGTGTGTGTGTGTGTGTGTGTGTGTGTGTGTGTGTGTTTGTATACCAGTGCACCGCTATAGGGCCTGGGTGCTGTCCCTCATCTTTTTCACTCAAGGCTAACATTCTACTACTTGAGCCACAACTCCATTTGCAGTACTTTGCTAATTCATTGTAGATAAGAATTTCATGGACTTTTCTTCTCAGTTTGGCTTGGAACCTCGGTTTTTCAGATCTCAGCCTCCTGAGTATCTAAGATTACAGGTTCAAACTACTAGTGCCTAGACAGTGATACTTTTGATGAGATTTGTGTATCACACCATAGCTGCCATCGAGGACAAAAGAAACCTTCCTGCCCAGAGTGATGACTCATTGTTTAACTGGTACTCCTCAAATGGGGTTTATGAGAAAAGACTCAAGTCATTCATTAATTCATGGAGAAGCCAGACACTGGTGACTCATTCATGTGTTCCTAACTATTCAGGAGGATGAGATCTGAGGATTGATGTTAAAAGGCAGTCCAGGCCAAAAAGTCCTTTATTTCCAATTAATCACTGAAAAACCAGAAGTGACAGTGCTAGAACACTAGACTTGAGCAGAAAGAGGCTCAGGGACAGCATCCAGGCCTGGAGTTCAAGCCCCACAACACCGACCAAAAAAAAAAGACATAAAAGTGAGCCAGGCATTGTGACACCCCTGAAATTCTAGCTACTTGGAAGGCTGAGATCTGAAAGATTTCAGTTCAAAGTTTGGTCAGGCAAAAATGTCTCACAGGATTCCACCTCCCAAATAATCAGCAAAAAATCTGGGCTGGAACTCTCTCAACACCTCTTTAACATAGTATTAGAATTCCTAGACAGAGCAATAAGGCAGGAAGCCTTATTGCAGGGAGCCAAATAGGGAAAGAGAAAGTGAAATTTCCCTCTTTGTAGATGACATGATTCTGTATTTAAAGAACCCTATAGACTCCACTCTCAACTTACTTGAACTGATTTGAAACTTTGGCAAAGTAGGAGGGTATAAAATTAACTCTCAAAAATCAACTGCCTTCCTATATGCCAACAGTGAGAGGAACAAGGCAGCAATCAGGAAAGCAACTCCTTTGGCAATTACCTCAAAGAAAATAATGTACCCAGGAATTATCTTAACTAAGAATGTAAAGGACCTTTTTGATGAAAACTTTAAAACCCTGAAAAGGTAAATTAAAGCAGAACTGAGGAAATGGAAAAACCTCCCATGCTTCTGGATTGGAAGAATTAATACCATGAAAATGGCAATCTTGTCAAGGGCCATCTACAAATTCAGTGCAATATCCATCAATATCCCAATGTCATTCTTTAAAGAAATAGAAGAGGCAATCCAAAATTTCATATGGAATAATAAAAGACCCTGTATAGCAAAAAAACTTCTTAGCAGAAAGAACAGTACAGGAGGAATTTCAATATCAAACTTTAGACTCTATTACAGAGCTATAGTAACCAAAACAGCTTGGTACTGGCAAAAGAACAGGCCTGAGGACCAAGCGAATAGAACTAAAGACCCAGATAAAACCCACAGACCTATGGCCACCTAATCTTTGTTAAGGGAGCCAAAAAAAATAGAATGGAAGAAAGATAACCTCTTCAACAAGTGGTGCTGGCAGAACGGGTTAAGCACATGCAGAAAACTAAAGTTGGATCCTTCTTTGTCACCCTGCACCAGGGTTAACTCTAAATGGATCAAAGACCTGGGGGTAAAAGCAAATACACTGAAAACTTTACAAGAAGGAATAGGAGACACAGTAGGTCTCCTTGGCAGGGGTTCTTAATAAGGACCAAGAATCACAACAAATCAGAGAAAGTCTAGATAATTGGAATTGCATTAAACTGCAGAGCTTCTGTATGGCAAAGGACATAGCTAGCAAACTAACTAGAAAGCCTACAGATTGGGAGAAGATCTTAACTAACCATACAACAGACAAAGGCCTCATATCTAAAATCTATCAACGGCTCAAAAAATTGAATCATTCCAAAACTAATCTCCAAAGAAACAGCCATCTCATTAAAAGATGGGACAAAGACTTAAAAGAGAGTCTTCTCTGAAGAAGAAACAAAAATGGCCTATAGACACATGAAGAAATGCCCGACACCTCTGGCCATAAAAGAAATGCAAATCAAAACAACTCTGAGATTCCACCTCACTCCAGTTAGAATGGCCAGGATCAAGAAAACTAATAACATCAGATGCTGGAGGGGATGTGGCCAGGAGGGATCACTACTACACTGTTGGTGGGAGTGCAAACTCGTTCAACCACTATGGAAAGCAGTATGGCAGTTCCTCAAAAGATGAAACATAGAGCTCCCCTATGACCCAGCAATTCCACTACTTGGCATTTACCCAATCATCCAGAAACAAGGACATACTAAATCCACCAGCACAACAATGTTCATTGCAGCACTATTTACCATAGCAAAGATATGGAGCCAACCTAGATGTCCCTCAGTTGATGATTGGATTAACAAGATGTAGTATTTGTACACAATGGAATTCTGTGCTGCCATCAGAAAAAAACAGCATTGCCCCATTTGTTAGGAAATGGAAAGACTTAGAAAAAATCATATTAAGTGAAGTAAGCCAGACTCAAAGTAACATAGGCCCAATGGTTTCCCTCATTTATCATAATCAGTAGAAACCTTGGGCTCTCCTAGCAGAGATTTGCAATAGAACAAAACCTAGATACATAAGGCCATACATTATGATTCTAAATGAAAGGATCGCTAGGATATAAAAACAAAAGCCATATAATGAGTGATTGTTGTCCTTAATGTACTGTGCTATCTCTCATCTCTTTTGCTGTCCCTTGGTTATCTCATATTATTACAGTATCTTACCTTGTTATCTGATATATTGTATATATGTTTATTCGTTTATTTGAAATAGGATAGGGAAGGGGGAAATAAGATGAGGGGAGAGGTTAGGGGAGGGAAATGGGAACCAAAACATGAGAAAGGGTATCAATGTTTGTGAAGTAATGCACCTTCTATCTGGCGAATATGATATAACCCTTCTATTAATTACAATAAAAGTATATGTAAAACAATCTGGGTTGGAAATGTGACACAAATGGTACAGCACTAATTGAATAAGAAAGCCAAGAGAGGGGAAGATTCTGAATTCAAACACTGGTATGCACACTCATATACAGACACCAATATATAGAGAGAGGGTGGGGGATATTTAAGACTGGGCACTAAGAAAAATAAAAAACAAAGCTTACCTAGATAATTTCTTGCTAGTGAAATAAGTTACTTCATTACACAAAGAAATAGATACAGTAGACAGAAACCACACTCAGAGAGAAAATGGAAATGAGTGATTTAAAATGACTGTAAGGAGAAGAAATAAGTCACATTAAACCTAATGATTTAAAGCATTACCACAACAATTTTCTAAATATTTCAAGAAGAACGATTTCTCAAATGTGTAATTTTAAAGAAACCTCTGAGCACAGTGGTGATTTTACTCTATGCAAAAGAAATATTATCAGTTTCAAAATTAAACTTTAAATTTATTTTTCACTACAGGAAGAAC